>NC_143042.1:1917500-2110000 GCF_057628025.1 Oncorhynchus mykiss | reverse complement strand
TATAGATAGATAGATATCCGTTATTTAAATAGGGACGTCAGTTAAGAACATATTGTTAACCATTAACCATAACACATGTTTTCTGAAGCATTGCTGTTTGTAACTGATGTGTTGTACACCTGTTACAGTTGGGCTTAATCCTCTGTTTCTGCTGGCAGGAATCAGAACAGCCCAGAACGGACTATTTCATCAGGACCCTGACAGTGGAGCATGACAATGTGAGTTCTCTTTTCTTCCTCTCTAACACATAGAAACACAATGGCCTTTCAGTTTCATCATTCACATGACATCAATCTGCTCTTTCTGGAAACTCATTTCCTCTCTCTCCCCCCTTCTCTTCTTCTCTCTCCCCCCTTCTCTTCTTCTCTCCCCCTTCTCTTCCTCTCTCTCTCCCCTTCTCTTCTTCTCTCTCCTCTTCTCTTCCTCTCTCTCCCCTTCTCTTCCTCTCTCTCCCCTTCTCTTCCTCTCTCTCTCCCTTCTCTTCTTCTCTCTCCCCCTTCTCTTCCTCTCTCTCTCCCCTTCTCTTCCTCCCCCCCCCCCCCCCCCCCCCCCCCCTTACAGGAGACACGTAGGATAACCCAGTTCCATTACATCAACTGGCCAGACCATGACGTCCCCTCGTCCTTTGACTCCATCTTGGATATGATTGGTCTGATGAGAGAGTACCAGGAGCATGATGATGTACCCATCTGTATACACTGCAGGTACACACACACTCCGTGAAGCCGTCCATTTAAAGCTAGACGCAATGGATAGAGTAGTGCTGAAACAATATCACAGGAGACACACACACACACACACACACCATCACAGGAGACACACACACACCATCACAGGAGACACACACACACCATCACAGGAGACACACACACACCATCACAGGAGACACACACAGCTGAGGAGGTCTGTGGGGGTCGCTCTCCAAACGACCAGCTCAGCTCTTTCTATTCCCCTTGGATTTCTGGTCCTCAATGAATTAACATTAAGAAGTCCCTTCAGGGCCGTCGTCATTATTATCATCATCAGGCTGATTGGAGCCACATGTATGTTCCCCTACTGTCCCTGGGGATTCTCTGCTCACTACCGTGGGAGAATGTAGGGGGGAGACGGGATGTTGTGGCCAGGGGGGGAGGGGCTTAAGGATGTTAAGTGTGTCAACATAAACTCAGCAAGAAAATAAACATCTCACTGTCAACTGCCTTTATTTTCAGCCAACTTAACATGTGTAAATATTTGTATGAACATAAGATTCAACAACTGAGACATGAACTGAACAAGTTCCACAGACATGTGACTAACAGAAATTGAATAATGTGTCCCTGAACAAAGGGGGGAAATGAAAAGTAACACTCAGTATCTGGTGTGGCCACCAGCTGCATTAAGTACTGCAGTGCATCTCCTCATGGACTGCACCAGATTTGCCAGTTCTTGCTGTGAGATGTTACCCCACTCTTCCACCAAGGCACCTGCAAGTTCCTGGACATTTCTGGGGGGAATGGCCCTATCCCTCACCCTCCGATCCAACAGGTCCCAGACGTGCTCAATGGGATTGAGATCCGGGCTCTTCGCTGGCCATGGCAGAACACTGACATTCCTGTCTTGCATGAAATCACGCACAGAACGAGCAGTATGGCTGGTGGCATTGTCATGCTGGAGGGTCATGTCAGGATGAGCCTGCAGGAAGGGTACCACATGAGGGAGGAGGATGTCTTCCCTGTAACGCACAGCGTTGAGATTGCCTGCAATGACAACAAGCTCAGTCCGATGATGCTGTGACACCGCCCCAGACCATGACGGACCCTCCAACTCCAAATCGATCCCACTCCAGAGTACAGGCCTCTGTGTAACGCTCATTCAGTCGACGATAAACGTTAATCCGACCATCACCCCTGGTGAGACAAAACCGCGACTTGTCAGTGAAGAGCACTTTTTGCCAGTCCTGTCTGGTCCAGCGACGGTGAGTTTGTGCCCATAGGCGACGTTGTTGCCGGTGATGTTTGGTGAGGACCTGCCTTACAACAGACCTACAAGCCCTCAGTCCATCCTCTCTCACCCTATTGCGGACAGTCTGAGTACTGATGGAGGGTTGTGCGTTCTGAGTGAAACTCGAGCAGTTGTTGTTGCCATCCTGTACCTGTCCCGCAGGGGTGATGTTCGGATGTATCGATCCTGTGCAGGTGTTGTTACATGTGGTCTGCCACTGCGAGGACAATCAGCTGTCCGTCCTGTCTCCCTGTAGCGCTGTCTTAGGCGTCTCACAGTACGGACATGGCCATGTCCATCCTGTCTCCCTGTAGCGCTGTCTTAGGCGTCTCACAGTACGGACATGGCCATGTTTTGCCCTGGCCATATCTGCAGTCTTCGTGCCTCCTTGCAGCATGCCTAAGGCACGTTCACGCAGATGAGTAGGGACTCTGGGCATCTTTCTTTTGGGGTTTTTCCAGAGTCTGTAGAAAGGCCTCTTTAGTGTCCTAATTTTTCATAACTGTGACCTTAATGGCCTACTGTCTGTAAGCTGTTAGTGTCTTAACGACCGTTCCACAGGTGCATGTTCATTAATTGTAAGGGAGACAGTGTTTAAACCCTTTAAAATTAAGATCTGTGAAGTTAATTCATAAAAATCCAAATATCTTTGAGAGACAGGGTCCTGGAAAAAGGGATGTTTATTTTTTTGCTGAGTTTATACAGTGAAGGGAAAAAGTATTTGATCCCCTGCTGATTTTGTACGTTTGCCCACTGACAAAGAAATTATCAGTCTATAATTTTAATGGTAGGTTTATTTGAACAGTGAAAGACAGAATAACCACAAAAAAATCCAGAAAAAAGCATTTCAAAAATGTTTTAATTGGTTTGTATTTTAATGAGGAAAATAAGTATTTGACCCCTCTGCAAAACATGACTTAGTACTTGGTGGCAAAACCCTTGTTGGCAATCAGAGGTCAGACGTTTCTTGTAGTTGGCCACCAGGTTTGTACACATCTCAGGAGGGATTTTGTCCCACTCCTCTTTGCAGATCTTCTCCAAGTCATTAAGGTTTTGAGGCTGACGTTTGGCAACTCGACCCTTCAGCTCCCTCCACAGATTTTCTATGGGATTAAGGTCTGGAGAGCTAGGCCACTCCAGGACCTTAATGTGCTTCTTCTTGAGCCACTCCTTTGTTGCCTTGGCTGTGTGTTTTGGGTCATTGTCATGCTGGAATACCCATCCCAGACCCATTTTCAATGCCCTGGCTGAGGAAAGGAGGTTCTCACCCAAGATTTGACGGTACATGGCCCCGTCCATCGTCCCTTTGATGCAGTGAAGTTGTCCTGTCCCCTTAGCAGAAAAACACCCCCAAAACATAATGTTTCCAACTCCATGTTTGACGGTGGGGATGGTGTTCTTGGGGTCATAGGCAGCATTCCTCCTCCTCCAAACACGGCGAGTTGAGTTAATGCCAAAGAGCTCCATTTTGGTCTCATCTGACCACAACACTTTCACCCAGTTGTCCTCTGAATCATTCAGATGTTCATTGGCAAACTTCAGACGGGCATGTATATGTGCTTTCTTGAGCAGGGGGACCTTGCGGGCGCTGCAGGATTTCAGTCCTTCACGGCATAGTGTGTTACCAATTGTTTTCTTGGTGACTATGGTCCCAGCTGCCTTGAGATCATTGACAAGATCCTCCCGTGTAGTTCTGGGCTGATTCCTTACCGTGCTCATGATCATTGCAACTCCACGAGGTGAGATCTTGCATGGAGCCCCAGGCCGAGGGAGATTGACAGTTCTTTTGTGTTTCTTCCATTTGCGAATAATCGCACCAACTGTTGTCACCTTCTCACCAAGCTGCTTGGCGATGGTCTTGTAGCCCATTCCAGCCTTGTGTAGGTCTACAATCTTGTCCCTGACATCCTTGGAGAGCTCTTTGGTCTTGGCCATGGTGGAGAGTTTGGAATCTGATTGATTGATTGCTTCTGTGGACAGGTGTCTTATACAGGTAACAAACTGAGATTAGGAGCACTCCCTTTAAGAGTGTGCTCCTAATCTCAGCTCGTTACCTGTATAAAAGACACCTGGGAGCCAGAAGTCTTTCTGATTGAGAGGGGGTCAAATACTTATTTCCCTCATTAAAATGCAAATCAATTTAAAACATTTTTGACATGTGTTTTTCTGGATTTTTGTTGTTATTCTGTCTCTCACTGTTCAAATAAACCACTATTTAAAATTATAGACGGATCATTTCTTTGTCAGTGGGAAAACGTACAAAATCAGCAGGGGATCAAATACTCCCCCCCCCCCCTCACTGTATACCATAGCTTAGAACATACAGTCTCTGAATGTTAGTTCCGGCTGTAAATCCACCAAGCCTAATGGAAGCTGTGAGATGTAGTCTGTGTGTCTCTAGGCTGTTGCATTCTGTTTCTTTCTGATTGTTGTTGTGTGTTGACAGTGCTGGCTGTGGGAGGACAGGCGCCATCTGTGCTATAGACTACACATGGAACCTACTAAAGGCTGGGGTACGTACAATATGAAACACACACACACACACACACACTCAAATTGTTGCCTTTGCTGTTTCCTGGAGCACAGATGGACCACTGAGTGTATTGTTCTTGTTGGTTTGTAGAAGATTCCAGAAGACTTCAACGTGTTCCGGCTGATTCAGGAGATGAGAACACAGAGGCATTCTGCTGTTCAGACCAAGGTAATGTGGCGTTCAGCTGTTCAGACCAAGGTAATGTGGCATTCAGACCCAGATAATGTGGCGTTCAGCTGTTCAGACCCAGATAATGTGGCGTTCAGCTGTTCAGACCAAGGTAATGTGGCATTCAGACCCAGGTAATGTGGCGTTCAGCTGTTCAGACCAAGATAATGTGGCATTCAGACCCAGATAATGTGGCGTTCAGCTGTTCAGACCCAGGTAATGTGGCGTTCAGCTGTTCAGACCAAGGTAATGTGGCGTTCTGCTGTTCAGACCAAGGTAATGTGGCATTCAGCTGTTCAGACCAAGGTAATGTGGCATTCAGACCCAGATAATGTGGCGTTCAGCTGTTCAGACCAAGGTAATGTGGCGTTCTGCTGTTCAGACCCAGGTAATGTGGCGTTCTGCTGTTCAGACCAAGGTAATGTGGCGTTCTGCTGTTCAGACCCAGGTAATGTGGCGTTCAGCTGAATGTGAACAAAAACACCACTGAAGTCTTTGTCTACCGTGTGTCAATCTTCATAGTGTTCTGTGTTGCTGTGTCTGTGTCTCCATGGTTTAATATGTATATAAGTGCTGTCTTCATAGTGTTCTGTGTTGCTGTGTCTGTGTCTCCATGGTTTAATATGTATATAAGTGCTGTCTTCAGTGTTCTGTGTTGCTGTGTCTGCGTCTCCATGGTTTAATATGTATATAAGTGCTGTCTTCATAGTGTTCTGTGTTGCTGTGTCTGCGTCTCCATGGTTTAATATGTATATAAGTGCTGTCTTCATAGTGTTCTGTGTTGCTGTGTCTGTGTCTCCATGGTTTAATATGTATATAAGTGCTGTCTTCATAGTGTTCTGTGTTGTTGTGTCTGTGTCTCCATGGTTTAATATGTATATAAGTGCTGTCTTCATAGTGTTCTGTGTTGCTGTGTCTGTGTCTCCATGGTTTAATATGTATATAAGTGCTGTCTTCATAGTGTTCTGTGTTGCTGTGTCTCCATGGTTTAATATGTATATAAGTGCTGTCTTCATAGTGTTCTGTGTTGCTGTGTCACCATGGTTTAATATGTATATAAGTGCTGTCTTCATAGTGTTCTGTGTTGCTGTGTCTGTGTCTCCATGGTTTAATATGTATATAAGTGCTGTCTTCAGTGTTCTGTGTTGCTGTGTTGCTGTGTCTCCATGGTTTAATATGTATATAAGTGCTGTCTTCATAGTGTTCTGTGTTGCTGTGTCTGTGTCTCCATGGTTTAATATGTATATAAGTGCTGTCTTCATAGTGTTCTGTGTTGCTGCGTCTCCATGGTTTAATATGTATATAAGTGCTGTCTTTATAGTGTTCTGTGTTGCTGCGTCTCCATGGTTTAATATGTATATAAGTGCTGTCTTCAGTGTTCTGTGTTGCTGTGTTGCTGTGTCTCCATGGTTTAATATGTATATAAGTGCTGTCTTCATAGTGTTCTGTGTTGCTGTGTCTGTGTCTCCATGGTTTAATATGTATATAAGTGCTGTCTTCATAGTGTTCTGCGTTGCTGTATAATCCCAGTGGGCATTAGAACGTCTGTGGGGAAAACAGCCTGTGGTTACCTAGATTACCTCACTGACTCATAGCAAAAACTTGACCTTTTTCATAGGAAAGAATGTTGATTTTCCCTAATTCGTAGCTGTGGTTCAGGGGAATATGGACTGAGTATCTGGGTCTTGTTATGGTTTTAATATGAAGACAAGTGTTCTGTGTTGACTCACTGTCTACTTTCTGTCCCTTCTCTCCCTCCCCTCTCTCCCTTCCCTCTCTCCCTCCCCTCTCCATCTCCTATAGGAACAGTATGAGTTGGTTCACAGAGCCATCTCTCAGCTCTTTGAGAAACAGCTGCAGCTCCTGGAGAGCCCCACCAACTCAGAGATCCATGGTGGCATGGTGAGAACTATCCCTACACTACCCTAACACTACACTACCCTAACACTACACTACCCTAACACTACACTACCCTAATACTACACTACCACTACACATCCCCCCAACACGCAGCACTACAGCTCCTCAGAGCCCCACCAACTCAGATATGCATGGTGAGAACTACCCCAACACTACACTAACCCCCCCCCCCCCCCCCCCCCCCCCCACACACACATACTAACCCCCCACCCCCCACACACACACACACACACACACTACACTAACCCCCCACACACACACACACACACACACACACACACACACCACTATAGCTCCTCAGAGCCCCACAATGCCATGGTGAGCATATCTCTACACAACATATAACATTACATTACAGCACCACCACATATAACATAACATTACAGCACCACCACGTATAACATTACAGCACCACCACGTATAACATTACATTACAGCACCACCACGTATAACATTACATTACTGCACCACCACGTATAACATTACATTACTGCACCACCACGTATAACATTACTGCACCACCACGTATAACATTACAGCACCACCGCGTATAACATTACATTACTGCATCACCACGTATAACATTACAGCACCACCACATATAACATTACAGCACCACCACGTATAACATTACAGCACCACCACGTATAACATTACAGCACCACCACGTCTAACATTACAGCACCACCACGTATAAAATTACATTACTGCACCACCACGTATAACATTACATTACAGTACCACCACATATAACATTACATTACAGCACCACCACATATAACATTACAGCACCACCGCGTATAACATTACTGCATCACCACGTATAACATTACAGCACCACCATGTGTAACATTACATTACTGCACCACCACGTATAACATTACAGCACCACCACGTATAACATTACAGCACCACCACGTGTAACATTACATTACTGCACCACCACGTATAACATTACAGCACCACCACGTCTAACATTACTGCACCACCACATATAACATTACATTACAGCACCACC
This sequence comes from Oncorhynchus mykiss, assembly GCF_057628025.1. Classification (NCBI taxonomy): domain Eukaryota; kingdom Metazoa; phylum Chordata; class Actinopteri; order Salmoniformes; family Salmonidae; genus Oncorhynchus; species Oncorhynchus mykiss. The sequence goes on along the minus strand of NC_143042.1, from coordinate 2,102,378 downwards.
ACATATAACATTACAGCACCACCACATATAACATTACAGCACCACCACGTATAACATTACAGCACCACCACGTATAACATTACAGCACCACCGCGTATAACATTACAGCACCACCGCGTATAACATTACAGCACCACCGCGTATAACATTACAGCACCACCGCGTATAACATTACAGCACCACCGCATATAACATTACAGCACCAACGCGTATAACATTACAGCACCACCGCGTATAACATTACAGCACCACCGCGTATAACATTACAGCACCAACGCGTATAACATTACAGCACCAACGCGTATAACATTACAGCACCACCGCGTATAACATTACAGCACCACCACGTATAACATTACAGCACCACCACGTATAACATTACAGCACCACCGTGCATAACATTACAGCACCACCACGTATAACATTACATTACAGCACCACCACGTATAACATTACAGCACCACCACGTATAACATTACAGCACCACCACGTATAACATTACATTACAGCACCACCACGTATAACATTACATTACAGCACCACCACGTATAACATTACATTACAGCACCACCACGTATAACATTACATTACAGCACCACCACGTATAACATTACAGCACCACCACGTATAACATTACATTACAGCACCACCACGTATAACATTACAGCACCACCACGTATAACATTACATTACAGCACCACCACGTATAACATTACTGCACCACCACGTATAACATTACTGCACCACCACGTATAACATTACATTACAGCACCACCACGTATAACATTACATAACTGCACCACCACGTATAACATAACATTACTGCACCACCACATATAACATTACTGCACCACCACATATAACATTACTGCACCACCACATATAACATTACAGCACCACCACATCTAACATTACAGCACCACCACGTATAACATTACAGCACCACCACGTATTACATTACTGCACCACCACGTATAACATTACATTACTGCACCACCACGTATAACATTACAGCACCACCGCGTATAACATTACATTACTGCACCACCACGTATAACATTACAGCACCACCGCGTATAACATTACATTACTGCACCACCACGTATAACATTACAGCACCACCACGTCTAACATTACTGCACCACCACATATAACATTACAGCACCACCACGTATAACATTACAGCACCACCACGTATAACATTACAGCACCACCACGTATAACATTACAGCACCACCGCGTATAACATTACAGCACCACCGCGTATAACATTACAGCACCACCGCGTATAACATTACAGCACCACCGCGTATAACATTACAGCACCACCACATATAACATTACAGCACCACCACGTATAACATTACATTACAGCACCACCGCGTATAACATTACAGCACCACCACGTATAACATTACAGCACCACCACGTATAACATTACAGCACCACCGCGTATAACATTACAGCACCACCGCGTATAACATTACATTACAGCACCACCACATATAACATTACAGCACCACCACGTCTAACATTACTGCACCACCACATATAACATTACAGCACCGCCACGTATAACATTACAGCACCACCACGTATAACATTACAGCACCACCACGTATAACATTACAGCACCACCGCGTATAACATTACAGCACCACCGCGTATAACATTACAGCACCACCGCGTATAACATTACAGCACCACCACGTATAACATTACAGCACCACCACGTATAACATTACAGCACCACCACGTATAACATTACAGCACCACCACGTATAACATTACAGCACCACCGCGTATAACATTACAGCACCACCGCGTATAACATTACAGCACCACCGCGTATAACATTACAGCACCACCGCGTATAACATTACAGCACCACCGCGTATAACATTACAGCACCACCGCGTATAACATTACAGCACCACCGCGTATAACATTACATTACAGCACCACCGCGTATAACATTACATTACAGCACCACCACGTATAACATTACATTACTGCACCACCACGTATAACATTACATTACTGCACCACCACGTATTACATTACAGTACCACCACATATAACATTACTGCACCACCACGTATAACATTACATTACAGCACCACCACGTATAACATTACAGCACCACCACATATAACATTACAGCACCACCACGTATAACATTACAGCACCACCACGTATAACATTACAGCACCACCACGTATAACATTACAGCACCACCACGTATAACATTACAGCACCACCACGTATAACATTACAGCACCACCACGTATAACATTACAGCACCACCACGTATAACATTACATTACAGCACCACCACGTATAACATTACAGCACCACCACGTATAACATTACATTACAGCACCACCACGTATAACATTACATTACAGCACCACCACATATAACATTACATTACTGCACCATGTATAACATTACATTTCTACCTCGCACAACCCCAATACCTCCCAAATACTTGACATCTCTACCTAGATGGCGTCACCGCTCGAACTAGACAATATTCTGTTTCTTCTTCCCCATCTCACAACACCCCATCACACTCACTCCCCCACAACACTAAGACATGTCTGTCTCCTCTGAAGTGCTTCAGGTTCCAAATTCCTTCTCAGAAACAGAATGGCTGCCCATGTTGCCCCATTCCCCCCGCTCTCTGCAATCAAACACACTGGACACACACACAATCCCTCCCTTCCTCTCTCTCACACACACACACACACACACACACACACACACACACACACACACACACACTTTCTCCCTCTTAAACACACTGTACTTTTTGTCTCCAGGAAATGTTATTAACTCACAACAATAAGAGCTTCTAAACTGATTCACTGAGCAGATGGGCTGGTCAGAGAGTTCTGCAAAGACAGACAGACAGACAGACAGACCTGTGTTCTAAGAATTTGACTGGCCTCAAGGTGTGGCAGAACTGTCTGTGTTGCTCTCTTCCTCTCTTCCTGCTATCACAGCAGCCTGTCGAGGGAGTCTGGGGAAAGAAGGAAGGAGCAAGAGGGTTAGGGAAAGAAGGAATAGAATGAAGAGGGAGGGAGAGACCCTACCCATTTGCTTTAATTAGGTCCTCTCTTCCTCTCTCTTCTTCCCTACAGAACATCTGTCTGGCAGAACACACAGACACACACTTTCACTCTGGCTGGGATTGAATTACTGTATCACACAGCCACTGACTACTCTCTCTCACACACACACACACACACACACACACAGACACACACACAGACACACACAGACAAACACACACACACACAGAGAGGACGTGTGCGAAGCTAAAGAAAGACAGGATGTTACTCCACGATGACGAACAGAGGCCAAGCGAGAGAAAGAAAACTGACTGTCACACGATAAATCAAATCAAAATGTATTTGCCAGCTGCGCCGAATACAACAGGTGTAGACTTTACCGTGAAATGCTGAATACAACAAGTGTAGACTTTACCGTGAAATGCTGAATACAACAAGTGTAGACTTTACCGTGAAATGCTGAATACAACAAGTGTAGACTTTACCGTGAAATGCTGAATACAACAGGTGTAGACTTTACCGTGAAATGCTGAATACAACAAGTGTAGACTTTACCGTGAAATGCTGAATACAACAAGTGTAGACTTTACCGTGAAATGCTGAATACAACAAGTGTAGACTTTACCGTGAAATGCTGAATACAACAAGTGTAGACTTTACCGTGAAATGCTGAATACAACAAGTGTAGACTTTACCGTGAAATGCTGAATACAACAGGTGTAGACTTTACCGTGAAATGCTGAATACAACAAGTGTAGACTTTACCGTGAAATGCTGAATACAACAAGTGTAGACTTTACCGTGAAATGCTGAATACAACAAGTGTAGACTTTACCGTGAAATGCTGAATACAACAAGTGTAGACTTTACCGTGAAATGCTGAATACAACAAGTGTAGACTTTACCGTGAAATGCTGAATACAACAAGTGTAGACTTTACCGTGAAATGCTGAATACAACAAGTGTAGACTTTACCGTGAAATGCTGAATACAACAAGTGTAGACTTTACCGTGAAATGCTGAATACAACAAGTGTAGACTTTACCGTGAAATGCTGAATACAACAAGTGTAGACTTTACCGTGAAATGCTGAATACAACAAGTGTAGACTTTACCGTGAAATGCTGAATACAACAAGTGTAGACTTTACCGTGAAATGCTGAATACAACAAGTGTAGACTTTACCGTGAAATGCTGAATACAACAAGTGAAGACTTTACCGTGAAATGCTTTCTTACAAGCCCTTAACCAACAGTGTAGACTTTACTGTTGAAATGCTTACTTACAAGCCCTTAACCAACAGTGTAGACTTTACTGTGAAATGCTGACTTACAAGCCCTTAACCAACAGTGTAGACTTTACTGTTGAAATGCTGAATACAAGCCCTTAACCAACAGTGTAGACTTTACTGTTGAAATGCTGACTTACAAGCCCTTAACCAACAGTGTAGACTTTACTGTTGAAATGCTGACTTACAAGCCCTTAACCAACAGTGTAGACTTTACTGTTGAAATGCTGACTTACAAGCCCTTAACCAACAGTGTAGACTTTACTGTTGAAATGCTGAATACAAGCCCTTAACCAACAGTGTAGACTTTACTGTTGAAATGCTGACTTACAAGCCCTTAACCAACAGTGTAGACTTTACTGTTGAAATGCTGAATACAAGCCCTTAACCAACAGTGTAGACTTTACTGTGAAATACTGAATACAAGCCCTTAACCAACAGTGTAGACTTTACTGTGAAATGCTGAATACAAGCCCTTAACCAACAGTGTAGACTTTACTGTGAAATGCTGACTTACAAGCCCTTAACCAACAGTGTAGACTTTACTGTGAAATGCTGACTTACAAGCCCTTAACCAACAGTGTAGACTTTACTGTTGAAATGCTGACTTACAAGCCTTTAACCAACAGTGCAGTTCAAGAAGAAGAAAATATTTACCAAGTAGGCTAAAATAAAAAGTAACACAATAAGAATAACAATAACGAGGCTCTATACAGGGGGAACCGGTACTGAGTCAGTGTGGAGGTTATATACAGGGGGAACCGGTACTGAGTCAGTGTGGAGGTTATATACAGGGGGAACCGGTACTGAGTCAGTGTGGAGGCTATCTACAGGGGGAACCGGTACTGAGTCAGTGTGGAGGCTATATACAGGGGGAACCGGTACTGAGTCAGTGTGGAGGCTATATACAGGGGGAACCGGTACTGAGTCAGTGTGGAGGTTATATACAGGGGGAACCGGTACTGAGTCAGTGTGGAGGTTATATACAGGGGGAACCGGTACTGAGTCAGTGTGCAGGGTTACAGGCTAGTTGAGGTAATCTGTTCATGTAGGTGGGGGTGAAGGGGCTATGTATAGGTAACAAACAAACAGTGAGTAGCAGCAGTGTACAAGGGGGGGGGGGGTCAATATAAATTGTCCGGTGGTGATTTTTATGAGTTGTTCAGCAGTCTAATGGCTTGGGGGTAGAAGCTGTTGAGGAGCCTTTTGGTCCTAGACTCCGGTACCGCTTGCCGTGCGGTAGCAGAGAAAACAGTCTATAATTTGGGTGACTGGAGTCTCTCCTCTGGAGTCTTTCCTCTGACACCGCCTATTAAATAGGTCCTGGATGTACTGGGCCGTTCACACAACCCACTGTAGGTCAGATGCCGAGCAGTTGCCATACCAGGCGGTGATGCAACTGGTCAGGATGCTCTCGATGGTGCAGCTGTAGAACCTTTTGAGGATCTGGGGGCCCATGCCAAATCTTTCCAGTTTCCTGAGGGGGGATAAGGTTTTGTCGTGCCCTCTTCACGCCTGTCTTGGTATATTTGAACCATGATAGTTGTGATATATATACACATACACATTTTTGTAATAATGACAATTGCAACAATACTGAATGAACAATGAACACTTTTATTTTAACTTAATATAATACATATGGGCTTTTGGATGGGTGTTCTTAAGGTGATTCCACCTGGTTGGTGGTATGTTTTGATTTAGCCATTGCTGACCCCATGCTTACATCTTTATCACAAATAAGACACCTTGCTTTTCCTGGTGCCAATTCCATGTAATAGTCCCACACTGGTGCTCTGCTTTTCTCTGCCATCTGTAAAACACACACACAGCTCTGAAGTGACAATGATACTGAAGAGTCTGCCTAGGAGACAAATACTAGTAATAGTATAATAGTATATTACTATAATAGTTACCTGTGATGAATGTTGAAAACAAAAACTGTCATTTCTATATGCAGGAAATCCTATTTTAATAATGGACATGGTAAGAATTGACTACCAAAGTGCGAGTCATAATTCCCGTGACACCTTCTAGCAAAATCTGAAAAGCGGTTCCTTCGTTCATTTATTCCATAGGATATTTTTAGATTCACTTAAAATTAGGTCTGTGTTTCGTGTAGGCTTACACCACCGTGTCAATTTTATAACTGTGTAGATATCCATAGGACAAGGTAACTCTGATCAATATTGGCTAAATATAAGCCAAGATTTTGAAGAGTGGATTTATGAAAATATTTAGACACACGTTACCTTATCCTAGTGAGATTTACACGGGTACCAAAACGCAGAGGCGGTTTAAACCTGAACGAAACACAGACCTTATCTGAAGTAGATGAAGACATTCTCTATGGAAGACATGAACAGAGGTGGTTTAAACCTGAAGCAGATGAAGACATTCTCTATGGAAGACATGAACGGTAAAATAACGAAGGAACCCCTTTCAAGTTCAGACGCAAGTTATTACAGGAATTATAACGCGTCGACTATTTCTCTCTAAACCATATACCTTTGACTATTACGAGCCTGCTGCTGCCTACCAGCCCTCAGTCAGACTGCTCTATCAAATATCAAATCATAGACTTAACTATAATAAACACACAGAAATACGAGCCTTAGGTCAAATCCGGAAAAAATCAGGAAACTATCACCTCGAAAACAAAATGTTTATTCCGTTCTGTATTCTATCTAACGGGTGGCATCCATGAGTCTAAATATTCCTGTTACATTGCACAACCTTCAATGTTATGTCATATTAGTTCGCAAAGAGCCAGGTGGCCCAAACTGTTTCATATACCCTGACTCTCTGTGCAATGAACACGAGAAGTGACACAACTTCACCTGGTTCACCTCTGCTAACCTGGATTTCTTTGAGCTAAATAGGCAGGTTTAGAAATACATACTTGTGTATTGATTTTAAGAAAGGCATTGCTTGTTATGGTTAGGAACACATTGGAGCAACGACAGTCGTTGATTGTTTTTTATAAGATAAGTTTAATGCTAGCTAGCAACTTACCCTGGCTTGCTGCATTCGCGTAACAGGCAGTCTCCTCGTGGAGTGCAAAGAGAGGCAGGTGGTTAGAGCGTTGGACTAGTTATAACTGTAAAGGGTGCAAGATTTTATCCCCCGAGCTGACATGGTAAAAATCTGTCGAGGCAGAACGTTCCTAGGCCGTCATTGTAAATAAGAATGTGTTCTTAACTGACTTGCCTAGTTAAATAAAGGTGTACAATTTTAAATGAATAAAAATCGGTGCCCAAAAATACCGATTTCCGATTTGTTATGAAAACTGGAAATCGGCCCTAATTAATCGGCCATTCCGATTAATCGGTCGACCTCTAGTGTGTATTCTGTGTACTGTAATCATGTCTATACAGGCACATCTATAGTCCCACTGTTGGCTATGTTTAGCAACAAATGCTTTTACACATAAACACTGTTTGGACACAGACTACCCAGTGTAATCTCCCTATTTAGGAACAGAAGACTGGGGCAATGGCAGGACCAATAGCCACACACACCACACACACTGGCACACATGACCAGGGTGACCTGAGCTGACCTCCTTACCTCATCGTGTTCGATATAGGTTTGGACGCTGCACACACGCCTACTGTTCAGCCAGCCCCTGGGACCATGTATAGGAAACCCCAGTGATGATACGAACAGGACTGGAAACCATGTTGCCTTGCTGTTATTAGAACCAGTGCAGACAGACCCAAATGATAAACGGTACATTAGCTAAAGTTTTTATTTTCTTATTTTCTTCATCCCTCTGTTTCTTCTCCTCCTCAGGACAATGGGCTCAGCCCAGAGAAAGCTGGACACCACTCAGACGAGGAGCGATGGGACACACCGCCCCCCAAACCACCCCGCGTACGCAGGTACAGTACAGTGACTTCATCATGTATTCAACAACACTGTATATACTCAGCCCTGGTTTGTGTTCTAGCCTGCGGTTTGTCTGATGTGGAACCACATCTCAGCCTCCTGCTGAGCTCTCTGACTGTAGTCTCTCTAAGAACACACTGACTGTACTCCTAGCCAGCTGACTGTGCTCCTAGCCAGCTGACTGTGCTCCTAGCCAGCTGACTGTGCTCCTAGCCAGCTGACTGTGCTCCTAGCCAGCTGACTGTGCTCCTAGCCAGCTGACTGTGCTCCTAGCCAGCTGACTGTGCTCCTAGCCAGCTGACTGTAGTCTCTCTGAGAACACACTGACTGTACTCCTAGCCAGCTGACTGTACTCCTAGCCAGCTGACTGTGCTCCTAGTGTACTCCTAGCCAGCTGACTGTGCTCCTAGTGTACTCCTAGCCAGCTGACTGTACTGCTAGCCAGCTGACTGTACTCCTAGCCAGCTGACTGTGCTCCTAGTGTACTGCTAGCCAGCTGACTGTACTCCTAGCCAGCTGACTGTGCTCCTAGTGTACTCCTAGCCAGCTGACTGTGCTCCTAGCCAGCTGACTGTGCTCCTAGCCAGCTGACTGTACTCCTAGCCAGCTGACTGTAGTCTCTCTGAGAACACACTGACTGTGCTCCTAGCCAACTGACTGTGCTCCTAGCCAGCTGACTGTGCTCCTAGCCAGCTGACTGTAGTCTCTCTGAGAACACACTGACTGTGCTCCTAGCCAGCTGACTGTGCTCCTAGCCAGCTGACTGTGCTCCTAGCCAGCTGACTGTACTCCTAGCCAGCTGACTGTAGTCTCTCTGAGAACACACTGACTGTGCTCCTAGCCAACTGACTGTGCTCCTAGCCAGTTGACTGTGCTCCTAGCCAGCTGACTGTACTCCTAGCCAACTGACTGTGCTCCTAGCCAGCTGACTGTGCTCCTAGCCAGCTGACTGTAGTCTCTCTGAGAACACACTGACTGTACTCCTAGTTGACTGTGCTCCTAGCCAGCTGACTGTACTCCTAGCCAGCTGACTGTACTCCTAGCCAGCTGACTGTACTCCTAGCCAGCTGACTGTAGTCTCTCTGAGAACACACTGGCTGTGCTCCTAGTGTGTGTGTGCTGCTCAGTCATGTGCAGGGCATTAACCTGCGTTTGTCATCATGTGATCTTTATTTGGCACATGTCCACATCCTGCTGAAAGTGTGAGAGTTCAGGAGATGGAACTTAACAGTTCACACACCTTTCTGAAGAGCTGAATGTTCCATCCCCCTGTGGTTACCGTGGTTACCATGTCACCCACTCTAGCAGACAACCTCAGTTTCCTGGAAAGAAAGGCTGGTCGACTGATCTGAGTTCCATTCAGCCAGATTCCACTGTGTTATGTCACATTAGAGGTCTACCGTGGTATTACCCCTGTGTTCACTGGGTGACTGTGTTACCCCCTGTGTTCACTGGGTGACTGTGTTACCCCCTGTGTTCACTGGGTGACTGTGTTACCCCTTGTGTTCACTGGGTGACTGTGTTACCCCCTGTGTTCACTGGGTGACTGTGTTACCCCCTGTGTTCACTGGGTGACTGTGTTACCCCCTGTGTTCACTGGGTGACTGTGTTACCCCCTGTGTTCACTGGGTGACTGTGTTACCCCCTGTGTTCACTGGGTGACTGTGTTACCCCCTGTGTGCACTGGGTGACTGTGTTACATACATTGTATTGGATGATCTGCTCTTATGTTCTGATGTATTTCAGGTAGATTACTGTGGTAAATCCATGATATTATGTACGTTTGGAGAAGTTGTGTTTGATGTAGATACATTGTAGTGTACGTTGACGTCTGCCATCTAGTGGTAGAATTTTAGCATAAATTTAAAGTTTGAATTGCTATCGCTGTCTTAATTTCTCTCTCCCATTTTCTCCCCCCCCCCCCCCTCGCCATCCTCTTGCGTCCCCCCCCCCCCCTCTCTCCCCTCTCTCTCCCTTCTCTCTCCTCCTCCCTCTCTCTCTCTCCTCCTCTCTCTCCCCCCTCGCCATCCTCTTGCGATCCCTCCCCCCCTCTCTCTCTCTCCTCTCTCTCTCTCCCCCCCTCGCCATCCTCTTGCGTTCCCTCCCCCCTCTCTCTCTCTCCTCTCTCTCTCTCCTCCTTTCTCCTCTCTCTCTTTCTCTCTCCTCCTCTCTCTCTCCTCCCCTCACCATCCTCTTGCGTTCCCCGTCCCCCTCTCTCCTCTCTCTCCTCCTCTCTCTCTCTCTCTTCCTCCTCTCTCTCTCTCCTCCCCCCCCCCCTCTCAGCAGTCAGTTGGAAGGGGACGTGAAAGAGGAGATCCTTCAGCCCCCAGAGCCTCGCCCGGTTCCTCCCATCCTGACCCCGTCTCCCCCCTCTGCCTTCCCCACCGTCACCAACGTACGTCAGGACAACGACCGCTACCACCCCAAGCCGGTCATCCACGTCCTGGCCTCTGCACAACAACAACAACAACAACAACAGCAGCAGCAGCAGCCCCAGAAAGCCCAACAAGCCCAACAGTCCCCTGACCTGAAGGACAACTATAACAAGACATCGTTGGACAGTGTCCCCTCAGGAGGCCCCCCTGCCCAGGCCCCCTCTCCCTCCTCCCCCTCCCCAGTGGATGGGGCAGTGCGTCTAGAGAGGAAGCTGAGTATTGAGATACAGAAGGTTCCGTTACAGGAGGGTCCTAAGAGCTTCGATGGTAACAGCAGGCTGCAAAGATCCCTTGCCTTCAAGGCCCGGTCCAACACCTCCAGTTCCTCTCTTTCTGAGGACTCAGGGGCCGACGGGGGGCCCCCCAACATGACGCACCAGGGCGCCTTCGGACCCCTCCCCTCCCGCCCCAACCACCTGCCCCTTAAGGGGGAGAAGGGTGGTCAGGCAGGCTGGATCAGCCCAGAGAAAGCCCCCACACCTCCAGCCCTGGTGGCTGGGTCAGAGAGCGCCCCCACCTCCAATCTGACCTCTTCCCAGCCCCACTCCTCCACCTCCACCCCTGTCAGGACTGCTCTGAGCTTCACCAATCCTCTGCACTCAGACTTCCCTGATGTGAAGGGAGATGGAGGAGGGGAGGGTTCCAGACCCTCCTGGTCCTCCAAGGCTACGGCCACGGTTACGGCGGCCCACGGCGAACACCCGCCCAGGAAGGTGTCGACCATGTCCATCGCCGAGCAACGGTCGCCGACGGAAACGGCATCAAGTACGTGGTTACGTTAGAGCTTTTACTAACTAACCTACTTCCCTAACTCTGTTGGGCTGTGGTACTACTGACTAAAACAGACTAGGGACCAGACACAGGGACAGAAGATGGGCTGGGAGTGGGGGTCAGAGCTGGGTTCAAACACTATTTGAAATCATTGCAAATACCTTATCTGTGCTTGACAGCGCTTGCCTGGGGGCAATTTACATCTCCAGGAAGACTAAAGCAAACGCTGAAAGTATGTTAAAGATTTCAAATAGTCTTTGAACCCAGGTGGTCTGGCTGGGGTCCTATTATAAGGGCTAACTAAGGGTCAGTGGTTGTTGTGGTCAGCTGTAGGGTGGAGTAGCAGCTGACAGGCAGATCTAGGGTCAGTTTGTGGAGAGCTGGAGTCTACGTCCGTGGCCAGAGGGCACTGGCAGGCCACACTGTAATGACAGGCTGTTGAAGGCAGTCTAGACACACACACACAAACAAGGTATGGAGACCACAGATCTACATAAACACACAGCACTGCGAGGGACAATGGAGACTGACCAGTCCAACTGCCAGTTTCAGACCACTGGCCTGCCATATAGAGTAATTATATACACACAGCACTGCGAGGGACAATGGAGACTGACCAGTCCAGCTGACAGTTTCAGACCACTGGCCTGCCATATAGAGTAATTATATACACACAGCACTGCGAGGGACAATGGAGACTGACCAGTCCAACTGCCAGTTTCAGACCACTGGCTTGCCATATAGAGTAATTATATACACACAGCACTGCGAGGGACAATGGAGACTGTCAGTTTCAGACCACTGGCCTGCCATATAGACTAATTATATACACACAGCACTGCGAGGGACAATGGAGACTGCCAGTTTCAGACCACTGGCCTGCCATATAGACTAATTATATACACACAGCACTGCGAGGGACAATGGAGACTGCCAGTTTCAGACCACTGGCCTGCCATATAGACTAATTATATACACACAGCACTGCGAGGGACAATGGAGACTGCCAGTTTCAGACCACTGGCCTGCCATATAGACTAATTATATACACACAGACTTCCTTATGGACTGCTTATGTGGAGAATTAACATTTTAATTATGTATAAAACAGATACTGTTTGGATACATTGAATATATTGTTATAAAACTTGTTAAACCATGGAACTGAAATGATCGTCTTGTAACCCCCCCCCCCCCCCAAAAAAAGTGTCAATAAACTGAATTATTTCTGTATTGTTTCTTCCAACTCTGACCTGCTATAGTCACTCATTTTCTGAACTACAGTAAATACTTTATCTGTCATTTTACCATGGTAACCCAGTCCTAGTCCGCTGTAGGATGAGGACAACACACACACACACACACATAATGGTGTCTCACTGGAGCTAATAAACTGACCACGGCACGATAGTGTCACACCACACTGTCCATGTTATTAGATGGTGTCTAGATCCATATTTCATCTGCTCCAGCAGGCCTTGTTTAGGTTGTCGACTCCAGCAGGCCTTGTTTAGGCTGTAGACTCCAGCAGGCCTTGTTTAGGCTGTAGACTCCAGCAGGCCTTGTTTAGGCTGTAGACTCCAGCAGGCCTTGTTTAGGCTGTAGACTCCAGCAGGCCTTGGTTTAGGGTTTAGGCTGTAGACTCCAGCAGGCATTGGTTTAGGGTTTAGGCTGTAGACTCCAGCAGGCCTTGTTTAGGCTGTAGACTCCAGCAGGCCTTGTTTAGGCTGTAGACTCCAGCAGGCCTTGTTTAGGCTGTAGACTCCAGCAGACCTTGTTTAGGCTGTAGACTCCAGCAGGCCTTGTTTAGGCTGTAGACTCCAGCAGGCCTTGTTTAGGCTGTAGACTCCAGCAGGCCTTGTTTAGGCTGTCGACTCCAGCAGGCCTTGTTTAGGTTGTCGACTCCAGCAGGCCTTGTTTAGGCTGTAGACTCCAGCAGGCCTTGTTTAGGCTGTAGACTCCAGCAGGCCTTGTTTAGGCTGTAGACTCCAGCAGGCCTTGTTTAGGCTGTAGACTCCAGCAGGCCTTTTTTAGGCTGTAGACTCCAGCAGGCCTTGTTTAGGCTGTAGACTCCAGCAGGCCTTGTTTAGGCTGTAGACTCCAGCAGGCCTTGTTTAGGCTGTAGACTCCAGCAGGCCTTGTTTAGGCTGTAGACTCCAGCAGGCCTTGTTTAGGCTGTCGACTCCAGCAGGCCTTGTTTAGGCTGTAGACTCCAGCAGGCCTTGTTTAGGCTGTAGACTCCAGCAGGCCTTGTTTAGGCTGTCGACTCCAGCAGGCCTTGTTTAGGCTGTAGACTCCAGCAGGCCTTGTTTAGGCTGTAGACTCCAGCAGGCCTTGTTTAGGTTGTCGACTCTAGCAGGCCTTGTTTAGGTTGTCGACTCCAGCAGGCCTTGGCTTAGGCTGTAGACTCCAGCAGGCCTTGGCTTAGGCTGTAGACTCCAGCAGGCCTTGGCTTAGGCTGTAGACTCCAGCAGGCCTTGGCTTAGGGTTTAGGCTGTAGACTCCAGCAGGCCTTGGCTTAGGGTTTAGGCTGTAGACTCCAGCAGGCCTTGGCTTAGGCTGTAGACTCTAGCAGGCCTTGGTTTAGGGTTTAGGCTGTAGACTCCAGCAGGCCTTGTTTAGGCTGTAGACTCCAGCAGGCCTTGTTTAGGCTGTAGACTCCAGCAGGCCTTGTTTAGGCTGTAGACTCCAGCAGGCCTTGTTTAGGCTGTAGACTCCAGCAGGCTTTGGTTTAGGGTTTAGGCTGTAGACTCCAGCAGGCCTTGGTTTAGGGTTTAGGCTGTAGACTCCAGCAGGCCTTGTTTAGGCTGTAGACTCCAGCAGGCCTTGTTTAGGCTGTAGACTCCAGCAGGCCTTGTTTAGGCTGTAGACTCCAGCAGACCTTGTTTAGGCTGTAGACTCCAGCAGGCCTTGTTTAGGCTGTAGACTCCAGCAGGCCTTGTTTAGGCTGTAGACTCCAGCAGGCCTTGTTTAGGCTGTAGACTCCAGCAGGCCTTGTTTAGGCTGTAGACTCCAGCAGGCCTTGTTTAGGCTGTAGACTCCAGCAGGCTTTGTTTAGGCTGTAGACTCCAGCAGGCTTTGTTTAGGCTGTAGACTCCAGCAGGCCTTGTTTAGGCTGTAGACTCCAGCAGGCCTTGTTTAGGCTGTAGACTCCAGCAGGCCTTGTTTAGGCTGTAGACTCCAGCAGGCCTTTTTTAGGCTGTAGACTCCAGCAGGCCTTGTTTAGGCTGTAGACTCCAGCAGGCCTTGTTTAGGCTGTAGACTCCAGCAGGCCTTGTTTAGGCTGTAGACTCCAGCAGGCCTTGTTTAGGCTGTAGACTCCAGCAGGCCTTGTTTAGGCTGTAGACTCCAGCAGGCCTTGTTTAGGCTGTAGACTCCAGCAGGCCTTGTTTAGGCTGTAGACTCCAGCAGGCCTTGTTTAGGCTGTAGACTCCAGCAGGCCTTGTTTAGGCTGTCGACTCCAGCAGGCCTTGTTTAGGCTGTAGACTCCAGCAGGCCTTGTTTAGGCTGTAGACTCCAGCAGGCCTTGTTTAGGTTGTCGACTCTAGCAGGCCTTGTTTAGGTTGTCGACTCCAGCAGGCCTTGGCTTAGGCTGTAGACTCCAGCAGGCCTTGGCTTAGGCTGTAGACTCCAGCAGGCCTTGGCTTAGGGTTTAGGCTGTAGACTCCAGCAGGCCTTGGCTTAGGGTTTAGGCTGTAGACTCCAGCAGGCCTTGGCTTAGGCTGTAGACTCTAGCAGGCCTTGGTTTAGGGTTTAGGCTGTAGACTCCAGCAGGCCTTGTTTAGGCTGTAGACTCCAGCAGGCCTTGTTTAGGCTGTAGACTCCAGCAGGCCTTGGCTTAGGGTTTAGGCTGTAGACTCCAGCAGGCCTTGTTTAGGCTGTAGACTCCAGCAGGCCTTGTTTAGGCTGTAGACTCCAGCAGACCTTGTTTAGGCTGTAGACTCCAGCAGGCCTTGTTTAGGCTGTAGACTCCAGCAGGCCTTGTTTAGGCTGTAGACTCCAGCAGGCCTTGTTTAGGCTGTAGACTCCAGCAGGCCTTGTTTAGGCTGTAGACTCCAGCAGGCTTTGTTTAGGCTGTAGACTCCAGCAGGCCTTGTTTAGGCTGTAGACTCCAGCAGGCCTTGTTTAGGCTGTAGACTCCAGCAGGCCTTGTTTAGGCTGTAGACTCCAGCAGGCTTTGGTTTAGGGTTTAGGCTGTAGACTCCAGCAGGCCTTGGTTTAGGGTTTAGGCTGTAGACTCCAGCAGGCCTTGTTTAGGCTGTAGACTCCAGCAGGCCTTGTTTAGGCTGTAGACTCCAGCAGACCTTGTTTAGGCTGTAGACTCCAGCAGGCCTTGTTTAGGCTGTAGACTCCAGCAGGCCTTGTTTAGGCTGTAGACTCCAGCAGGCCTTGTTTAGGCTGTAGACTCCAGCAGGCCTTGTTTAGGCTGTAGACTCCAGCAGGCCTTGTTTAGGCTGTAGACTCCAGCAGGCCTTGTTTAGGCTGTAGACTCCAGCAGGCTTTGTTTAGGCTGTAGACTCCAGCAGGCTTTGTTTAGGCTGTAGACTCCAGCAGGCCTTGTTTAGGCTGTAGACTCCAGCAGGCCTTGTTTAGGCTGTAGACTCCAGCAGGCCTTGTTTAGGCTGTAGACTCCAGCAGGCCTTGTTTAGGCTGTAGACTCCAGCAGGCCTTGTTTAGGCTGTAGACTCCAGCAGGCCTTGTTTAGGCTGTAGACTCCAGCAGGCCTTGTTTAGGCTGTAGACACCAGCAGGCCTTGTTTAGGCTGTAGACTCCAGCAGGCCTTGTTTAGGCTGTCGACTCCAGCAGGCCTTGTTTAGGCTGTCGACTCCAGCAGGCCTTGTTTAGGCTGTCGACTCCAGCAGACCTTGTTTAGGCTGTAGACTCCAGCAGGCCTTGTTTAGGCTGTAGACTCCAGCAGGCCTTGTTTAGGCTGTAGACTCCAGCAGGCCTTGTTTAGGTTGTCGACTCCAGCAGGCCTTGGTTTAGGCTGTAGGCTCCAGCAGGCCTTGGCTTAGGCTGTAGACTCTAGCAGGCCTTGGTTTAGGGTTTAGGCTGTAGACTCTAGCAGGTCTTGGTTTAGGGTTTAGGCTGTAGACTCTAGCAGGTCTTGGTTTAGGGTTTAGGCTGTAGACTCTAGCAGGTCTTGGTTTAGGGTTTAGGCTGTAGACTCCAGCAGGCCTTGGCTTAGGGTTTAGGCTGTAGACTCCAGCAGGCCTTGGCTTAGGGTTTAGGCTGTAGACTCCAGCAGGCCTTGGCTTAGGCTGTAGACTCCAGCAGGCCTTGGTTTAGGGTTTAGGTTGTAGACTCCAGCAGGTTTAGGGTTTAGGCTGTAGACTCCAACAGGCCTTGGCTTAGGGTTTAGGCTGTAGACTCCAGCAGGCCTTGGCTTAGGGTTTAGGCTGTAGACTCCAGCAGGCCTTGGTTTAGGCTGTAGACTCCAGGCTCAAGTTGGAGTTACCATAGTATTCTGTGACAGTGAAGGGACAGAACAGGACGGTACAGGATGCTGAGTGGGGTTATGTAAAGATGCAGGAGTTTTGTCTATGGGTTGTGTGGGAGGAAACAGCTGGTAAGTCTTAACATGAGGGGTAATGTAACTCTTAGGTGGGGTTATGTGGAGAGGGGTAATGCAACTCTTAGGTGGGGTTATGTTGAGGGGTAATGTAACTCTTAGGTGGGGTTATGTTGAGGGGTAATGTAACTCTTAGGTGGGGTTATGTTGAGGGGTAATGTAACTCTTAGGTGGGGTTATGTTGAGGGGTAATTTAACTCTTAGGTGGGGTTATGTTGAGAGGTGTAATGTAACTCTTAGGTGGGGTTATGTTGAGGGGTAATGTAACTCTTAGGTGGGGTTATGTTGAGGGGTAATGTAACTCTTAGGTGGGGTTATGTTGAGGGGTAATGTAACTCTTAGGTGGGGTTATGTTGAGGGGTAATGTAACTCTTAGGTGGGGTTATGTTGAGGGGTAATGTAACTCTTAGGTGGGGTTATGTTGAGGGGTAATGTAACTCTTAGGTGGGGTTATGTTGAGGGGTAATGTAACTCTTAGGTGGGGTTATGTTGAGGGGTAATGTAACTCTTAGGTGGGGTTATGTTGAGAGGGGTAATGTAACTCTTAGGTGGGGTTATGTTGAGAGGGGTAATGTAACTCTTAGGTGGGGTTATGTTGAGAGGGGTAATGTAACTCTTAGGTGGGGTTATGTTGAGAGGGGTAATGTAACTCTTAGGTGGGGTTATGTTGAGGGGTAATGTAAGACTTGTCAGTCTGTTATTGGATGATTTGTTGACTGTGTGAAATGTTCTGAGTGTGAGATGAGTAAACATCTGATCATGTGTGTCTACGGGTGCTGCTGTTCATGTCTCTGCG
Organism: Oncorhynchus mykiss; assembly: GCF_057628025.1. Classification (NCBI taxonomy): domain Eukaryota; kingdom Metazoa; phylum Chordata; class Actinopteri; order Salmoniformes; family Salmonidae; genus Oncorhynchus; species Oncorhynchus mykiss. Next base: position 2,084,548 of record NC_143042.1, on the reverse strand, counting down.
CTCATGTGGCATGTGGTGCTTTCTGCCAATCCGTGCTTGGCGGGGGAGGTGTGTCTGCCTGCATGTCAGCCCATTGGAAGTGGGCCATTAGCGGTGCTCTGTGGGCCAAAGCATGGATTAATCTAACATCTGTCTGTGGTGCAAACAGGGCTGGTGTTCTGCTGGCCTCCGGCTGCCCCACGACTGAGCTGGTTCTCAATGTAGGTTATATCCCAAACGGCTCCCTATATAGTGAACTACCTTTGACACAAGGGTGCCTTTTGGGACACAGACTGTAATGTAGACTGTAATGTAGGAGAGATGTTGCTAGGCCTCAACAGGGTGTTTCAGACAGGAGAGATGTTGCTTGACCTCAACAGGCTGTTTCAGACAGGAGAGATGTTGCTGGGCCTCAACAGGGTGTTTCAGACAGATGTTGCTAGGCCTCAACAGGGTGTTTCAGACAGGAGAGATGTTGCTAGGCCTCAACAGGGTGTTTCAGACAGGATAGATGTTGCTAGGCCTCAACAGGGTGTTTCAGACAGGAGAGATGTTGCTAGGCCTCAACAGGGCGTTTCAGACAGGAGAGATGTTGCTAGGCCTCAACAGGGCATTTCAGACAGGAGAGATGTTGCTAGGCCTCAACAGGGCGTTTCAGACAGGAGAGATGTTGCTAGGCCTCAACAGGGCATTTCAGACAGGAGAGATGTTGCTAGGCCTCAACAGGGCGTTTCAGACAGGAGAGATGTTGCTTGACCTCAACAGGGCGTTTCAGACAGGAGAGATGTTGCTTGACCTCAACAGGGCGTTTCAGACAGGAGAGATGTTGCTAGGCCTCAACAGGGCGTTTCAGACAGGAGAGATGTTGCTAGGCCTCAACAGGGCGTTTCAGACAGGAGAGATGTTGCTAGGCCTCAACAGGGCGTTTCAGACAGGAGAGATGTTGCTAGGCCTCAACAGGGCGTTTCAGACAGGAGAGATGTTGCTAGGCCTCAACAGGGCGTTTCAGACAGGAGAGGAGACTAGACACGCTAGAATAGCCATTTGAGCATCCGTGCATAATCGCAGACTTCTAGACAGGAAATAAAGTGGGTTATGGATGCACAAATGGCTCTGCTAGCAGGCGAGTGGTGTGGATAACCTGAAGCTAAGCTCAACCGACTACAGCTCAATAATGTGTTTTAATAATGAACAATGTCTCCTGGAACCTTTTTCTGCTTGTGTTTCCCTCTGCCCTTTGTCAGAGTAGTGTTAGGCTGGGTCTGAGTGAGGAAGAAAACAGTGTCTGGGAGGATAGTTGATGTGGAAAGACTCCTCAGTGGAGATGGAAGGATGGAGATAGTGGGGAAGGGATGGAGAGGAGAGTGCTGTGAGCATGTGAGATGTCAGGCTTGGATGAGTTGAGGCAGACTGAGCAGGCAGTTTGTGTGTGTGTGTGTGTGTGTGTGTGTGTGTGTGTGTGTGTGTGTGTGTGTGGCCAAGCACCAGGAGATGTTTCAGTGGGCCCTGGAAAGGTGGGTGGCTGGGATGGATTTGTGTGGGGGGGGAACAGTGCATGTGTACCAACCAACCGTGTGCACGGGTGTAAAGCCTCCTATACTGCCACGCTACACACAATAGCCTGACAATCACTTAACTGCCCAGAGATGGGATTTTGATCAAAGGCAGCTGATGGGAATCGAGCGATATCCTAATCATGATCTCAAAATCACCTGATCTCTGATTGTATGATCTCTTCGCTTGTGATTGAAACAGCTGTGATTTGATGGGAATGATTGAATGGTTTGGTGTTGATTCTGGCTCTGCTTGGCTTTGTGGCGTGTTGTCTTGGGGTGGTTATGGCTCTGAATCTGGGAGGATGTATTCTGAGCTTGTCTCTCTGGCTGCATCTGAAATGGTACCTTTGTCTTTACACTGCACTACTTCACCTAGGGCTCTGGCTAAAAGTAGTGCACTACTTCACCTAGGGCTCTGGCTAAAAGTAGTGCACTACTTCACCTAGGGCTCTGGCTAAAAGTAGTGCACTACTTCACCTAGGGCTCTGGCTAAAAGTAGTGCACTACTTCACCTAGGGCTCTGGCTAAAAGTAGTGCACTTAATCATTAGAAATAGGGCACCATTTCAGATGTACCTGTTTCTCGCTGTCGTTTGATTGTTGATTGGCCGTCAATTTGACCTTTGACCCCTGGTAATAACCCCTGCTGTACTCTGACCTCTGACCCAGACAGTGACCAGAGTGAAGATTCCCCTCCCCCTCTACCTGAGAGAACCCCAGAGTCCTTCATTTTGGCCACAGGTGTGTTTTAACGGTCCCAGTCTTGGTCTCATACATCAGGAATGGTGAGCTGTAGTAAGATGTCTGGCATCATGAGACGACAGACAAGGGAGGGTCTGCAATTTCCAACATCCTGGAGAGCCAATGTGTTGCAGGCTTTTGTTCCATCCCAACTGTAAGTTAACACATCTGATTTAAAATGATCAACTAATCATAGTCTCCTATTTAAATTGTGAAAAGGGGAATTGAGTGTTTTAGACCTGGGCTGGAATAAAAACCTGCACCTTCGGGCATTCTTCAGCCCTCCAGGACTGGCTCCACCCCTTGGTCTGCCCGCTGTCTTCTGCTGCAGTGTGGTGGCTTGACACAAGAGGGCGCCAGAAACAACTCTGCAGACCTTGAACATGGATAGTTTTGCCGCCTTCTCAGTCATCTCAGCTTCAGAACTTCCAGATGACTTTTGTTATGACTGTTGTTGATGAGAGAGCATGGAAATGAAATGACCAGATTTTTAGTTAAGTCAACTCTGATTCTCTGCAGTATATATATCCAGTCTGGAAGCCAGACACCACCATATGAAGGGGGGGGGGCTCCTCGAGTGGCTCCTCGAGTGGCTCCTCGAGTGGCTCCTCGAGTGGCTCCTCGAGTGGCTCCTCGAGTGGCTCAGCGGTCTAAGGCACTGCATCTCAGTGCTAGAGGCGTCACTACAGACCCTGGTTCGATTCCAGGCTGTATCACAACCGGCCGTGATTGGGAGTCCCATCGGGCGGCGCACAATTTGCCCAGCGTCATCCGGGTTAGGGTTTGGCCGGGTTAGGGTTTGGCCGGGTTAGGGTTTGGCCGGGTTAGGGTTTGGCCGGATTAGGGTTTGGCCGGGTTAGGGTTTGGCCGGGTTAGGGTTTGGCCGGGTTAGGGTTTGGCCGGGTTAGGGTTTGGCCAGGGTAAATAAGAATTTGCTCTTAACGGACCTGCCTAGTTAAATTAAAATAAAAAAGCCTTGAGGTTGCCCAAATCAACTCCTTAGTGTTCCAACTCCTTAGTGTTCCAACTCCTTAGGGTTCCAACTCCTTAGTGTTCCAACTCCTTAGTGTTCCAACTCCTTAGTGTTCCAACTCCTTAGTGTTACAACGTCACACCAACTCCTTAGTGTTACAACGTCACACCAACTCCTTAGTGTTCCAACTCCTTAGTGTTCCAACTCCTTAGTGTTCCAACTCCTTAGTGTTCCAACTCCTTAGTGTTACAACGTCACACCAACTCCTTAGTGTTACAACGTCACACCAACTCCTTAGTGTTACAACGTCACACCAACTCCTTAGTGTTACAACTCCTTAGTGTTACAACGTCACACCAACTCCTTAGTGTTACGTCACACCAACTCCTTAGTGTTACAACTCCTTAGTGTTACAACGTCACACCAACTCCTTAGTGTTACAACTCCTTAGTGTTACAACGTCACACCAACTCCTTAGTGTTACATCATCACACCACTCAACTTCTATTAGGGACGTACATAGGGCCAGGAGGTTTTCCTCACCATGTGACTAGACCAGGAAGTACTTCAGGCCCCAGGTCTAGTCTACAAGTACAACTAGGGCCCTGAGTTTTAACAGATCAGCTCAGATGGTCTGAAAAACTCCTGGTCCTACGTCGGATATCCCCAGCAGCAGTACCTGACTGAAATTGATACTAGGCCCAATGCCTAATGATGTCATTAGGCCCAAGGGCAGACGTTGCAGGACCGCCAGATAATTAATTCTAGAGATCATTACAAGCAGAGTCCAACTGCGTCCAGCTCTGAGGGGTTAATGCTTATGGATGTTTCTCCAGCTACAACTTGTCATCATAGCTGCGTTATCGTTACCACAGGCAGCAGGGCTACTGACTGGTTCTCAATGCAAGTTTGTTTTTGTTTGTTGATGATAATGCAGTGTCACAATTGCCAAGGTGGCACAAATATTGTTCATCAAATTAGCTTCTGAGTTGGTTAAGGATCTTTTTGTGCCAGCAGGGCTATGTCAAATAACCCCGCTCCGCTCAAACCAGAGTCCCACCCCTCACTGGCCGCTAATGGTTCCTCTCTGAATCCCCCTCCTCGTTCAACTGTAATGAACCCCTTGCCTGCAGGGCAGCCTCAGCCCTCTGCTGCTGTGAAGGGAGGGAGGATGAATGGATGGAGCGAGACAGGGATGGAGGGCAGCCTCAGACCTGTGCTGCTGTGAAGGGAGGGAGGATGAATGGATGGAGTGAGACAGGGATGGAGGGCAGCCTCAGCCCTGTGCTGCTGTGAAGGGAGGGAGGATGAATGGATGGAGTGAGACAGGGATGGAGGGCAGCCTCAGCCCTGTGCTGCTGTGAAGGGAGGGAGGATGAATGGATGGAGCGAGACAGGGATGCAGGGCAGCCTCAGACCTGTGCTGCTGTGAAGGGAGGGAGGATGAATGGATGGAGTGAGACAGGGATGGAGGGCAGCCTCAGCCCTCTGCTGCTGTGAAGGGAGGGAGGATGAATGGATGGAGTGAGACAGGGATGGAGGGCAGCCTCAGACCTGTGCTGCTGTGAAGGGAGGGAGGATGAATGGATGGAGTGAGACAGGGATGGAGGGCAGCCTCAGACCTGTGCTGCTGTGAAGGGAGGGAGGATGAATGGATGGAGTGAGACAGGGATGGAGGGCAGCCTCAGACCTGTGCTGCTGTGAAGGGAGGGAGGATGAATGGATGGAGCGAGACAGGGATGGAGGGCAGCCTCAGACCTGTGCTGCTGTGAAGGGAGGGAGGATGAGTGGATGGAGCGAGACAGGGATGGAGGGCAGAGTTAACGTTCTCTGGAATGAACATGCTCTCATTAGATTGTGTGTTCATGACATTTATCAAATGAGAGTTTATTAGTCACATGCACACGGTCCAGTGAAACTCTTCCGCTCCAAACTCCAGCATGCAGGTCAACGTTAATATAACAATAAAATAAAAAGATCACAAGACAGCATATATACGTTTACAACTAGTCTTAAACACACAATGAAGACAGGAAGGGCAGGGTCAACCATTAAGAGCTGAGGAGACAGACGGGGGTTGGTCGACGGAACAGTCGTATTTGGAGCTTAAATGACCTCCAGCATGTAAGAACAGCTACAATGGAATGAATGAGGAAGTCAGTGGTACATAAAGGCTGTTGAAAAGAGACGTCTCGTGGCCAGACATGACAGACATGCTCTTGTGTCCGCAGCCTAGAAGACTGGCACTTTGAGGCTCCCAAATATATAGAGCTACGATGTCTCTCTATGGAAGTCTCTCTCTCTCTCTTGTCTTTTACTTTCTCTCTCGCTCTCTGTCCATCTCCAGACCCATCAGAGTTGAAGGCACCAGGACCATCAGACTGGAGTATCTCAGAGAACCAGTCAGGAAAAGGAGCAGGTTTTCCTCAGGTGAACACCATTCTCACCAGCTTTATAGAAACAAACCTCTAGACATCTGTTCTCCAGTCCTGCTTCTGGGGACCCATGGGGTGTGCAGGGTTTAGTTCCAGCCCCGTACTAGCAGACCTGATTCAAGTCATTAAGGGCTTGATGATGGATTGAGGTGTGTTGGTTCTAGACAGGAACAACTGCTTTAGGCTGCTTTATATGTTCCGTTGAGGTACGCCCTCCGTCTCTCTCCTCCTCCATCATCTCTTCTTCTGCCCTGTTACTAATCTGTGTCCTCCGTCTCTCCACCATCATCATCTCTTCTTCAGCCCTGTTATTAATCTGTGTCCTCCATCTCTCTCCTCCATCATCTCTTCTTCAGCCCTGTTATTAATCTGTGTCCTCCGTCTCTCCTCCATCATCTCTTCTTCAGCCCTGTTATTAATCTGTGCCCTCCGTCTCTCCTCCATCATCATCTCTTCTTCTGCCCTGTTATTAATCTGTGTCCTCCGTCTCTCCTCCATCATCATCTCTTCTTCTGCCCTGTTATTAATCTGTGTCCTCCGTCTCTCCTCCATCATCATCTCTTCTTCTGCCCTGTTATTAATCTGTGTCCTCCGTCTCTCCTCCATCTCTTCTTCAGCCCTGTTATTAATCTGTGTCCTCCGTCTCTCCTCCATCTCTTCTTCAGCCCTGTTATTAATCTGTGTCCTCCGTCTCTCCTCCATCTCTTCTTCAGCCCTGTTATTAATCTGTGTCCTCCGTCTCTCCTCCATCTCTTCTTCAGCCCTGTTATTAATCTGTGTCCTCCGTCTCTCCTCCATCATCTCTTCTTCAGCCCTGTTATTAATCTGTGTCCTCCGTCTCTCCTCCATCTCTTCTTCAGCCCTGTTATTAATCTGTGTCCTCCGTCTCTCCTCCATCATCTCTTCTTCAGCCCTGTTATTAATCTGTGTCCTCCGTCTCTCCTCCATCATCTCTTCTTCAGCCCTGTTATTAATCTGTGTCCTCCGTCTCTCCCCCATCATCTCTTCTTCAGCCCTGTTATTAATCTGTGTCCTCCATCTCTCCTCCATCATCTCTTCTTCAGCCCTGTTATTAATCTGTGTCCTCCGTCTCTCCTCCATCAACATCTCTTCTTCAGCCCTGTTATTAATCTGTCCTCCGTCTCTCCTCCATCATCTCTTCTTCAGCCCTGTTATTAATCTGTGCCCTCCGTCTCTCCTCCATCATCTCTTCTTCAGCCCTGTTATTAATCTGTGTCCTCCATCTCTCCTCCATCATCTCTTCTTCAGCCCTGTTATTAATCTGTGTCCTCCATCTCTCCCCATCATCTCTTCTTCAGCCCTGTTATTAATCGGTGTCCTCCTTCTCTCCTCCATCTCTTCTTCAGCCCTGTTATTAATCTGTGTCCTCAGTCTCTCCTCCATCATCATCTCTTCTTCTGCCCTGTTATTAATCTGTGTCCTCCGTCTCTCCTCCATCTCTTCTTCAGCCCTGTTATTAATCTGTGTCCTCCGTCTCTCCTCCAGCTCTTCTTCAGCCCTGTTATTAATCTGTGTCCTCCGTCTCTCCTCCATCATCTCTTCTTCTGCCCTGTTATTAATCTGTGTCCTCCGTCTCTCCTCCATCATCTCTTCTTCAGCCCTGTTATTAATCTGTGTCCTCCGTCTCTCCTCCATCATCTCTTCTTCAGCCCTGTTATTAATCTGTGTCCTCCGTCTCTCCCCCATCATCTCTTCTTCAGCCCTGTTATTAATCTGTGTCCTCCGTCTCTCCCCCATCATCTCTTCTTCAGCCCTGTTATTAATCTGTGTCCTCCGTCTCTCCTCCATCATCTCTTCTTCAGCCCTGTTATTAATCTGTGTCCTCCGTCTCTCCCCCATCATCTCTTCTTCAGCCCTGTTATTAATCTGTGTCCTCCGTCTCTCCCCCATCATCTCTTCTTCAGCCCTGTTATTAATCTTTGTCCTCCGTCTCTCCTCCATCATCTCTTCTTCAGCCCTGTTATTAATCTGTTTCCTCCGTCTCTCCTCCATCATCTCTTCTTAAGCCCTGTTATTAATCTGTGTCCTCCGTCTCTCCTCCATCATCATCTCTTCTTCAGCCCTGTTATTAATCTGTGTCCTCCGTCTCTCCTCCATCATCTCTTCTTCAGCCCTGTTATTAATCTGTGTCCTCCGTCTCTCTCCACAGGAGCAGAGGAGTACACAGGCACAGATAGCAGAGAGAGGTAGGTGGCTCATCTCTTCAGTGTTTAGGCTAAATGATTGGCTGCCCATGCTGCCTCTGATGGCTTGGGGGGGGGGGGGGGGGGTCTCATTACCCAACATAAACCCTAGGATGCATCCCAAATGGAACCCTATTCCCTATACAGTGCATGGGCCCTGGTCCAAAGTAGTGCACTATGAAGGGGATAGAGTACCATTTGGGCCTCAGTCAGTCTCAGATGTGGTTTTGTCCCTCCCTCTCAGATGGGTGATTAGGAGAGCACAGGGGTTTGGCTGTAAAACATCACTCTGTTCTGATGTTCAGATGGGTGATTAGGAGAGAGCAGGGGTTTGGCTGTAAAACATCACCCTGTTCTGATGTTCAGATGGGTGATTAGGAGAGAGCAGGGGTTTGGCTGTAAAACATCACTCTGGTCTGATGTTCAGATGGGTGATTAGGAGAGAGCAGGGGTTTGGCTGTAAAACATCACTCTGTTCTGATGTTCAGATGGGTGATTAGGAGAGAGCAGGGGTTTGGCTGTAAAACATCACTCTGTTCTGATGTTCAGATGGGTGATTAGGAGAGAGCAGGGGTTTGGCTGTAAAACATCACCCTGTTCTGATGTTCAGATGGGTGATTAGGAGAGAGCAGGGGTTTGGCTGTAAAACATCACTCTGTTCTGATGTTCAGATGGGTGATTAGGAGAGAGCAGGGGTTTGGCTGTAAAACATCACTTTGTTCTGATGTTCAGATGGGTGATTAGGAGAGAGCAGGGGTTTGGCTGTAAAACATTACTCTGTTCTGATGTTCAGATGGGTGATTAGGAGAGAGCAGGGGTTTGGCTGTAAAACATTACTCTGTTCTACACAGATCTCCATGAAAATTAATCATTGATGTCATTAAATGATCTAAAAGGTCTGGTCTGGAGTTCTGTCTGGTCTGGAGTTCTGTCTGGTCTGGAGTTCTGTCTGGTCTGGAGTTCTGTCTGGTCTGGAGTTCTGTCTGGTCTGGAGTTCTGTCTGGTCTGGAGTTCTGTCTGGTCTGGAGTTCTGTCTGGTCTGGAGTTCTGTCTGGTCTGGAGTTCTGTCTGGTCTGGAGTTCTGTCTGGTCTGGAGTTCTGTCTGGTCTGGAGTTCTGTCTGGTCTGGAGATCTGTCTGGTCTGGAGATCTGTCTGGTCTGGAGATCTGTCTGGTCTGGAGATCTGTCTGGTCTGGAAGGAGTTTTGTCTGTCTGTCTGGTCTGGAAGGAGTTTTGTCTGGTCTGGAAGGAGTTTTGTCTGGTCTGGAAGGAGTTTTGTCTGGTCTGGAAGGAGTTTTGTCTGGTCTGGAAGGAGTTTTGTCTGGTCTGGAAGGAGTTTTGTCTGGTCTGGAAGGAGTTTTGTCTGGTCTGGAAGGAGTTTTGTCTGGTCTGGAAGGAGTTTTGTCTGGTCTGGAAGGAGTTTTGTCTGGTCTGGAAGGAGTTTTGTCTGTCTGGTCTGGAAGGAGTTTTGTCTGTCTGGTCTGGAAGGAGTTTTGTCTGTCTGGTCTGGAAGGAGTTTTGTCTGTCTGGTCTGGAAGGAGTTTTGTCTGTCTGGTCTGGAAGGAGTTTTGTCTGTCTGGTCTGGAAGGAGTTTTGTCTGTCTGGTCTGGAAGGAGTTTTGTCTGTCTGGTCTGGAAGGAGTTTTGTCTGTCTGGTCTGGAAGGAGTTTTGTCTGTCTGGTCTGGAAGGAGTTTTGTCTGTCTGTCTGGTCTGGAAGGAGTTTTGTCTGTCTGTCTGGTCTGGAAGGAGTTTTGTCTGTCTGTCTGGTCTGGAAGGAGTTTTGTCTGTCTGTCTGGTCTGGAAGGAGTTTTGTCTGTCTGTCTGGTCTGGAAGGAGTTTTGTCTGTCTGTCTGGTCTGGAAGGAGTTTTGTCTGTCTGTCTGGTCTGGAAGGAGTTGTGTCTGTCTGTCTGGTCTGGAAGGAGTTTTGTCTGTCTGTCTGGTCTGGAAGGAGTTTTGTCTGTCTGTCTGGTCTGGAGTTTTGTCTGTCTGTCTGGTCTGGAGTTTTGTCTGTCTGTCTGGTCTGGAGTTTTGTCTGTCTGTCTGGTCTGGAGTTTTGTCTGTCTGTCTGGTCTGGAGTTTTGTCTGTCTGTCTGGTCTGGAGTTTTGTCTGTCTGTCTGGTCTGGAGTTTTGTCTGTCTGTCTGGTCTGGAGTTTTGTCTGTCTGTCTGGTCTGGAGTTTTGTCTGTCTGTCTGGTCTGGAGTTCTGTCTGGTCTGAAGTTCTGTCTGGTCTGGAAGGAGTTTTGTCAGGTCTGGAGTCGGGAGCAGAGAGGCAGTCTGTCTGCGTAACCTAATTACCAATGTAGTATTCATCTGACACTTCTCCAAGCTTATCTTTTAGCCTGCTTGGTTTTATTAGGTTTCCTAGTTAGTCTGCTGGAGGTGTACACTGTTCCACAAATGACCCTGAAATGATAAGACTGTAGGCATTTATTAAAGGAACAGCTGTGTGTGTGTGCTACGGTGTGTGTTACTGCGTGACAGAGAAACCTGACACTGTGTGTGTTTGTCCTAGAACCGTCAGGAGAGAGGAGTAAGAAGATTTCAGATGCAGCAGGAGTGGAAACATCACCTGCCAACACCACAGTAGCAGACAGCACAGCAGAGAGCAAGGCTTCCTCAGAGATGGGTGAGTGAGAGGAGGAGGAGGAGAAGGAGGGAAAGTGATAGTAAATATGGTCATGTTGTGTCTATAGTTGTTTACTATAACTAGGGCCCTGAGTTGTTCCTGACCAGGAAAACGCTGGTTTCTAGTCATAACATATAACCACAACCAAGAACCTGAGTTGTTCCTGACCAGGAAAACGCTGGTTTCTAGTCATAACATATAACCACAACCAAGAACCTGAGTTGTTCCTGACCAGGAAAACGCTGGTTTCTAGTCATAACATATAACCACAACCAAGAAGCAGATTGTTTCCTGGTCAGGTGACGTGGGCCTGAAACTCCCAAACGCTTTAATCACAACACTGTTCTTCTCTTGTCTTCCAGGATACGGTAACCGCTGCACACAACCCAAAGGCCCCAGGGACCCCCCTACACAGTGGACATGATCATGGCTTCTACCTATAGCCCCCTTCACTGCCCTCCTCCACCCTCCAAATCCTCCTTGATCTTCACTTTGTCTCTTACAAGGGCCACTGTGTATGAAGGAGATGACTGGGTGCTGTCCCATCCTTGGACACTGACACCTTTTCCTAACTAATAGGGCAGATGTGAAATGGCACCCTATTCCCTATATAGTGCACTGTGTATTTGGCCAGAGTCTTGTAGGTAACAGGGTGCCATTTGAGACCAAGCCTAAAACACAATCTGCAAAGCAATTTAGATAATCTACCCAGGATGCAACGGTACATCTTTCTGCTGTACTTGTGCCAGTTGCCAGGGCCTGTCTGTGTGCTGGTGCTATTAAGTGTTTCCCGAATGGGACTCCATTCCCTATATAGTGCACTACTTTTGACCAGGGACCATAGGGCTCTGGTCAAAAGTAGTGCACTACTTAGGGAATAGTGTGTCATTTGGGATGTACAATTATCTTATCTCCTTCTCTGCTGGGACCATACAAACCTGCCTTATTCCCTTTTGGGGGCAAATCCTAACTTCCACTTAAGTTGAATTTTCACTTAGTCATGAAGATGTGAATGGGAGAGAATTTGTCTTAAGTGCAAGTGAGGATTTGACTCTTAGTCCGAAACAATCCGTCACATTGGATCCCGATTCATCTTTTGGTTTAGTTTTCTATTCCAGAAAAATACTTGACTTTCTTATCTTCTGTACTTTTAGACTTATTAAGACATTACAGAAGAAGACGTGTATCACTAGGGACAGAGGACTACTGTTATATTATTTTGATTAATTTTTTTTGTGCTAACTTCTCGATAGCTATATATGCATTGTTTTCTACATGTACAGGGCAACTAGGTATATAATATTTAATGTGCTCTCTCTAAATATTCGTATTAACAGAAGATGTAACTAGTCTGTCCATGACACCCCTCCCTCTCCCCAATGTTCCTCCTACTGTAAATGTTTTGCCCTCTTGTTCTAGCAAATATTGCAGGGTTTTGTTCTAATGACGTGTAAAGGTTTTGAATCAGCTGGACCTGGCATAGCGCCGTCCTCTTGCTGAGATGGCAAACGGGCTCAAGATTGTGTAATAATAATCGCTCTTTTTGTAAATTCTATTCTAAAGGATATTTTTGTATATGCTGTTTCTCCTCTCTTCAGTTTCTGCCCTACTACAACAGGGACAGTCCACTCCAGTCCGGGAGGACTGCAAGTCTCCTGGGTCGCTTTCTCTCGCGCTCCTTCTAATCAGACTAATTAAAACCCGGTGATGACATCGCCAGATGATTAGACTCTCTGGCCAATCAGAGACATGATTCAATCAATCAATGGACTAAACCAGGAGTACTTTGGCGCTCCAGGCCTGGAGTTGAATTCCCTTGGACCCTAACTGCTACCACTGGTATTTGTTTTGGAGCCCGCCTGTGCCTTTCGGAGAGTGCTGCCCCCCCCCCCCCCCCTTCTCCCATCATCAGCAGCAGCAGCTACAGCACGTGTAGCGACATGCTCAGCCGTGTTGGTTGGTCCACTCCTCTTGGAGACTGCTTGCATCCCAAATGGCACCATATTCCCTATATAGTCCACTACTTTTGAACAGACCAGACTCTGGTCAAAAGTAGTGCACTATGTAGGGAATAGGGCCCTATGGGGGCTCTGGTTAAAAGTAGTGCACTATATAGGGAACATGGTGCCTTTTTGGGTCACAGACCCTCTCTGACACCCCTCCTCCTCCCACACAACACAGACCTGTTTGTATGTTGCAGAAATCAATGGACCCGTCAGTAAAGACTAAAGACATCAAGTAGAACATGCTTCCTTGTTTTCCTACACTGTTTTTAAAGTCTCTAGAGGGGCTGGGGGAGTAGCGCTGGGGCTTCCTGTGTGTGTGTGGGGATTCTCTCTCTCTGTGGGTATGTGGATTCTCTCTCTCTCTGTGTGTGGGGATTCTCTCTCTCTCTCTCTGTGTGTGGGGATTCTCTCTCTCTCTGTGTGTGGGGATTCTCTCTCTCTCTGTGTGTGGGGATTCTCTCTCTCTCTGTGTGTGGGGATTCTCTCTCTCTCTGTGTGTGGGGATTCTCTCTCTCTCTGTGTGTGGGGATTCTCTCTCTCTCTATGTGGGTATGTGGATTCTCTCTCTCTCTGTGGGTATGTGGATTCTCTCTCTCTCTCTCTGTGTGTGTGGATTCTCTCTCTCTGTGGGTGTGGGGATTTTCTCTCTCTCTGTGGGTGGGTGTGTGTGGGGGGGGGAATTCTGTGTGTGTGTTGTTAAACTCCCTGCCCCCGGGGGGAGGGGAGGTGGATGAGGACGTGGAGTCCTCCTCCCTAGTGATCAAACATGAGCTTTATGATCGACTGAGACCATAAAGAACAAACCACACAAACACATATAGGCCTAGTGTATGTGAGACTGACTGCAACCCAGAGGAATGAGAGATACCGTGTGTGGGGGGGAATTCTCTGTGTGTGTGTGTGTGTGTGTGATCATGCTGTAGGTGTCCAGAGGGATGAGTACATTTACTAACTTGGGACTTGGCAGGAAGTGAGCTCAGCTAGAGTTCTCCATCAACCTGGGGTTTTACACACACACCACACACACACACACACACGGTTCCATATAAGGTCCACTTCCACCTGGGTTTTATCCTTCATCTGTTCTAATGTGACACATTTTCTCACTGTAGGTTGGCACATATGATGCATGACACACACTTCAATTGGACGGGTTTAGTATGTTTTCAATGAAATGAGTTCCCACTCACCTGGGGGTTTCCACCGCATGTTTGACACACTTCCTCCCTGTGACTGCAGGAGGAGTTATTGATGAGGCTTGTCATACTGACAGCGACACACACTTCCTCCCTGTGACTGCAGGAGGAGTTATTGATGAGGCTTGTCACACTGACACACACTTCCTCCCTGTGACTACAGGTGGAGGAGTTATTGATGAGGCTTGTCATACTGACACACACTTCCTCCCTGTGACTACAGGTGGAGGAGTTATTGATGAGGCTTGTCACACTGACACACACTTCCTCCCTGTGACTGCAGGAGGAGTTATTGATGAGGCTTGTCACACTGACACACACTTCCTCCCTGTGACTGCAGGAGGAGTTATTGATGAGGCTTGTCATACTGACACACACTTCCTCCCTGTGACTGCAGGAGGAGTTATTGATGAGGCTTGTCACACTGACACACACTTCCTCCCTGTGACTACAGGTGGATGAGTTATTGATGAGGCTTGTCACACTGACACAGACACACACTTCCTCCCTGTGACTACAGGTGGAGGAGTTATTGATGAGGCTTGTCACACTGACACACACTTCCTCCCTGTGACTACAGGTGGAGTTATTAATGAGGCTTGTCACACAGACACCAACATACACTTCCTCCCTGTGACTGACACACACTTCCTCCCTGTGACTACAGGTGGAGTTATTAATGAGGCTTGTCATACAGACACACATTTCCTCCCTGTGACTGACACACACTTCCTCCCTGTGACTACAGGTGGATGAGTTATTGATGAGGCTTGTCATACTGACACCGACACACACTTCCTCCCTGTGACTACAGGTGGATGAGTTATTGATGAGGCTTGTCATACTGACACCGACACACACTTCCTCCCTGTGACTACAGGAGGAGTTATTGATGAGGCTTGTCATACTGACACCGACACACACTTCCTCCCTGTGACTACAGGAGGAGTTATTGATGAGGCTTGTCATACTGACACCGACACACACTTCCTCCCTGTGACTACAGGTGGATGAGTTATTGATGAGGCTTGTCATACTGACACCGACACACACTTCCTCCCTGTGACTACAGGTGGATGAGTTATTGATGAGGCTTGTCATACTGACACCGACACACACTTCCTCCCTGTGACTACAGGTGGATGAGTTATTGATGAGGCTTGTCATACTGACACCGACACACACTTCCTCCCTGTGACTACAGGTGGATGAGTTATTGATGAGGCTTGTCACACTGACACCGACACACACTTCCTCCCTGTGACTACAGGTGGAGGAGTTATTGATGAGGCTTGTCATACTGACACCGACACACACTTCCTCCCTGTGACTACAGGTGGATGAGTTATTGATGAGGCTTGTCATACTGACACCGACACACACTTCCTCCCTGTGACTACAGGTGGATGAGTTATTGATGAGGCTTGTCATACTGACACCGACACACACTTCCTCCCTGTGACTACAGGAGGAGTTATTGATGAGGCTTGTCATACTGACACCGACACACACTTCCTCCCTGTGACTACAGGAGGAGTTATTGATGAGGCTTGTCATACTGACACCGACACACACTTCCTCCCTGTGACTACAGGTGGATGAGTTATTGATGAGGCTTGTCATACTGACACCGACACACACTTCCTCCCTGTGACTACAGGTGGATGAGTTATTGATGAGGCTTGTCATACTGACACCGACACACACTTCCTCCCTGTGACTACAGGTGGATGAGTTATTGATGAGGCTTGTCATACTGACACCGACACACACTTCCTCCCTGTGACTACAGGTGGATGAGTTATTGATGAGGCTTGTCACACTGACACCGACACACACTTCCTCCCTGTGACTACAGGTGGATGAGTTATTGATGAGGCTTGTCATACTGACACCGACACACACTTCCTCCCTGTGACTACAGGTGGATGAGTTATTGATGAGGCTTGTCATACTGACACCGACACACACTTCCTCCCTGTGACTACAGGTGGATGAGTTATTGATGAGGCTTGTCATACTGACACCGACACACACTTCCTCCCTGTGACTACAGGTGGATGAGTTATTGATGAGGCTTGTCATACTGACACCGACACACACTTCCTCCCTGTGACTACAGGTGGATGAGTTATTGATGAGGCTTGTCATACTGACACCGACACACACTTCCTCCCTGTGACTACAGGTGGATGAGTTATTGATGAGGCTTGTCATACTGACACACACTTCCTCCCTGTGACTACAGGTGGAGGAGTTATTGATGAGGCTTGTCATACCGACACACACTTCCTCCCTGTGACTACAGGTGGAGGAGTTATTGATGAGGCTTGTCATACCGACACACACTTCCTCCCTGTGACTACAGGTGGAGGAGTTATTGATGAGGCTTGTCATACCGACACACACTTCCTCCCTGTGACTACAGGTGGAGGAGTTATTGATGAGGCTTGTCATACTGACACCGACACACACTTCCTCCCTGTGACTACAGGTGGAGGAGTTATTGATGAGGCTTGTCATACCGACACACACTTCCTCCCTGTGACTACAGGTGGAGGAGTTATTGATGAGGCTTGTCATACCGACACACACTTCCTCCCTGTGACTACAGGTGGAGGAGTTATTGATGAGGCTTGTCATACTGACACACACTTCCTCCCTGTGACTACAGGTGGATGAGTTATTGATGAGGCTTGTCATACTGACACCGACACACACTTCCTCCCTGTGACTACAGGTGGATGAGTTATTGATGAGGCTTGTCATACTGACACCGACACACACTTCCTCCCTGTGACTACAGGTGGATGAGTTATTGATGAGGCTTGTCATACTGACACCGACACACACTTCCTCCCTGTGACTACAGGTGGATGAGTTATTGATGAGGCTTGTCATACTGACACACACTTCCTCCCTGTGACTACAGGTGGATGAGTTATTGATGAGGCTTGTCATACTGACACACACTTCCTCCCTGTGACTACAGGTGGATGAGTTATTGATGAGGCTTGTCATACTGACACACACTTCCTCCCTGTGACTACAGGTGGAGGAGTTATTGATGAGGCTTGTCATACTGACACACACTTCCTCCCTGTGACTACAGGTGGATGAGTTATTGATGAGGCTTGTCATACTGACACACACTTCCTCCCTGTGACTACAGGTGGATGAGTTATTGATGAGGCTTGTCATACTGACACCGACACACACTTCCTCCCTGTGACTACAGGTGGATGAGTTATTGATGAGGCTTGTCATACTGACACCGACACACACTTCCTCCCTGTGACTACAGGTGGATGAGTTATTGATGAGGCTTGTCATACTGACACCGACACACACTTCCTCCCTGTGACTACAGGTGGATGAGTTATTGATGAGGCTTGTCATACTGACACCGACACACACTTCCTCCCTGTGACTACAGGTGGATGAGTTATTGATGAGGCTTGTCATACTGACACCGACACACACTTCCTCCCTGTGACTACAGGTGGATGAGTTATTGATGAGGCTTGTCATACTGACACACACTTCCTCCCTGTGACTACAGGTGGATGAGTTATTGATGAGGCTTGTCATACTGACACACACTTCCTCCCTGTGACTACAGGTGGATGAGTTATTGATGAGGCTTGTCATACTGACACCGACACACACTTCCTCCCTGTGACTACAGGTGGATGAGTTATTGATGAGGCTTGTCATACCGACACACACTTCCTCCCTGTGACTACAGGTGGATGAGTTATTGATGAGGCTTGTCATACTGACACACACTTCCTCCCTGTGACTACAGGTGGATGAGTTATTGATGAGGCTTGTCATACTGACACACACTTCCTCCCTGTGACTACAGGTGGATGAGTTATTGATGAGGCTTGTCATACTGACACCGACACACACTTCCTCCCTGTGACTACAGGTGGATGAGTTATTGATGAGGCTTGTCATACTGACACACACTTCCTCCCTGTGACTACAGGTGGATGAGTTATTGATGAGGCTTGTCATACTGACACCGACACACACTTCCTCCCTGTGACTACAGGTGGATGAGTTATTGATGAGGCTTGTCATACTGACACTGACACACACTTCCTCCCTGTGACTACAGGTGGATGAGTTATTGATGAGGCTTGTCATACTGACACCGACACACACTTCCTCCCTGTGACTACAGGTGGAGGAGTTATTGATGAGGCTTGTCATACTGACACCGACACACACTTCCTCCCTGTGACTACAGGTGGAGGAGTTATTGATGAGGCTTGTCATACCGACACACACTTCCTCCCTGTGACTACAGGTGGATGAGTTATTGATGAGGCTTGTCATACTGACACCGACACACACTTCCTCCCTGTGACTACAGGTGGAGGAGTTATTGATGAGGCTTGTCATACCGACACACACTTCCTCCCTGTGACTACAGGTGGATGAGTTATTGATGAGGCTTGTCATACTGACACCGACACACACTTCTATGGGGGGCAGGTTTCTGGTATGTTTTGGGCTCACGTGTTCCAATTACATTACCTACACGTTTCATTTCCGAAGCTACTGGTCCCATTGAGGAAGCTACTGGTCCCATTGAGGAAGCTACTGGTCCCATTGAGGAAGCTACTGGTCCCATTGAGGAAGCTACTGGTCCCATTGAGGAAGCTACTGGTCCCATTGAGGAAGCTACTGGTCCCATTGAGGAAGCTACTGGTCCCATTGAGGAAGCTACTGGTCCCATTGAGGAAGCTACTGGTCCCATTGAGGAAGCTACTGGTCCCATTGAGGAAGCTACTGGTCCCATTGAGGAAGCTACTGGTCCCATTGAGGAAGCTACTGGTCCCATTGAGGAAGCTACTGGTCCCATTGAGGAAGCTACTGGTCCCATTGAGGAAGCTACTGGTCCCATTGAGGAAGCTACTGGTCCCATTGAGGAAGCTCGGTTTAATGAATAAAGATCTACACCTGGGATGAATTGTGTCCTGGCCAACACTCTTCTTCACTCATCTGGCTCAGGTCCTGGACTAGTCTCTCAGATAATTATTGAGAAAGCGGAGCTGTGCATTGATTTATTAATAAGTGTACCTAGTGGTGGTGGTGCATCCTTCAACATGATCTGGTGAGAATAACACAGTTGGGAAGTGCTTTGTGGCTTAATGATACAGACACACACACGGTGTACAGTACAGTATCTTTAGCTACATAGCTAATCAAAATATCCGTTTGCATCTATTGATTAACCTCATCTTGAATACCACCATATAGTGAGCTACATGCAGTAGCCTTGGTTTGTTCCAATACACTTCAGATGACTGGCAGTGGTAGAATGGTCCAAGCAGCTGTTGTATGTAGCCTATGTTGTTCATGGTGTGCCAACTCCTCCCTATTGCTTGGGCAATGAAGATGGATTCCTATTTAATGGCAGAGTAGTGTTTCTGTTTCCAAAGAGAAGACGGATGTTGCAGACATGACTGACCGTAACAGCATCCACTTGTGTCTACTTCAGTGCCTGGTTACCACACAGTCTGTCTGCGCTGCTCCGCTTCAGTTTGAACTCTGGTTCTACAACTCGTATGTCTTAAACAGAACATAAACCGTACAGACATATATTTCACCCTGACATGCTGAACTCAAGGCCGCATATCTCTGTGATCAGGGTATCCTGTGTATATATATATATTGCAATGGACCGATGCAGCGATGTCTTGACTGCCACTGACTGCAATCGCACATGATTTCAGAGAAGCTGATGGGTGAGAAGTGATTCAGAACACGGAGGGCCGGTATTATCTCCGAGTATTCTATTCGTCTGTTTCAATGTTCTATGTTCTATGTTCTCCCGCTCTGTGGTTGAACTGGCGTTGGGTTCACCAGAAAAGGGGATTAATGCAAGGGCATTTTTATTCTGCATCAGTGGCATAGCATGACTTGGTTTACCTTGAAATAATTGCGAAGGGACTTCCTGGCTGGTCTGAGATATTCTATCGTAGGCTGTTTTTAGATTGCTAACGCACGCCACGGACAGATTTAAAGCACAAATGGGATTATGTAATACTAGTGCGTGGCTTGCTGTTCTGGACTGTCATCTCTCACTATCTGTTTGTTGCTCTGAGGGGCAAGGGGGAGGACTTGTACTGTTTTCAGAATGAGTATTGAGCAAACGCTCTGGTTTCCTGTCAACTCATGAGAAAATAAATGGCCTCAGCAAACCTGCATGGGGCTGGTTAAGGTCATCTATGATTGACCATGTAACCATGGTGAAAACCTGGTTACATGGTAACCATCCAATAAGGTCACTGAACACGACCTCTCAAAGTAGGCATTTCACACATTAGTAGATACTTTAAAACATTGTAATGACGATGTAGTATGACCATGAATGGCTTCATGATGCGCACATGTCCTTGATCGTCCAGTAAGGTCACTGAACAACATTCTATCCGTGTATACTTCGTAACATTGTAATGGCATGTAGCATTGGGGCCATCTGGGTCTCTTTTAACATATGTTTTATAATCACAAAGACTAACCTGGATAAATCAAGGTAAAACATTTTTTTACTCATAATTTGCTCTGAGAGCACTTACAGAGAAATACTCAACAATGAACACATCCAGAGAGAATCGTCAAACAGCAATTTTCCTCCCTCTCTGTGAACAGTTGGCACCTGTAAACGGCAGACTGCAGGTGAGCTTGTGTCGTGGCCAGCAGCACTAAATAGACCCTCAATCATCACCTGGAGTTTGTCAATACATAAAAGCATTTATAAACCCCCACATTACAGCATTCACACAGAGACAGCTGGTGGTTGTGCACAGTAGCTTACTAAAACGGTATCTGTGGCTGTAACAGATGGGATTTTATTGTAATGGAAAAATGCAGTCAGATCTCCCTTAGGAGAGGGGTCTTCTGACCTCAATGGGACTTCAACTGTTAAATAAAAGACTGTCTGAGCAGAAGGTAAGGTTGTTCCGAGCCCAAGTTGCAGGTTTATCCGACCCAAGGATGTACTGTTTTATATCTTTGATCTCATTGGAAGTCCACCTCAGTGAATAGGTCTGGCTAGGCCTATAGGAGCACGTCTTTCTGTCTCAGTGAGTGCACCACTAGACAGCCACTCCTGTCCCCCCATCTCTCTCTCCACATGAGTGCACCAGTGAGAAGTGTGTCAGCCAAAGCTAAGCCCCAGGGCCAGCCAGGGTTGAAGTGGTGCTCTGCTCTCTCTCTCTCTCTGCCCAGGCCATTTGCCATCCACCCAGGCTGGGTCACACACATACACAACCTTATTGGCCCAACACTCTTAACCCTGGCCCGGCCCGGCCCAACGCTCTTAACCCTGGCCCAACGCTCTTAACCCTGGACCAACGCTCTGAACCCTGGACCAACGCTCTGAACCCTGGCCCAACGCTCTGAACCCTGGCCCAACGCTCTGAACCCTGGCCCAACGCTCTGAACCCTGGCCCAACGCTATGAACCCTGGCCCAACGCTATGAACCCTGGCCCAACGCTCTGAACCCTGGCCCAACGCTCTGAACCCTGGCCCAACGCTCTGAACCCTGGCCCAACGCTCTGAACCCTGGCCCAACGCTCTGAACCCTGGCCCAACGCTCTGAACCCTGGCCCAACGCTCTGAAACCTGGCCCAACGCTCTTAACCCTGGCCCACCTGCCGCAGGTCAAAGGACCAGATGGTCACACGATGTCGGAAGGATCAAGCGCAAGTACCAGAACACTTTCCTTGTACATTGCACAAAACTTGGCACATTGATTGTGAAAGCCTAATGGGCTATTAATTTATTAAACTGAACCTCAGTTTTAATATATTTATTAATAGATTTTAGAGGAGCCTATAATATATTTATTTTTGGTATTAAATCAGACACTAATAAAGGGGTCCCTATAAACAGATGTAAATAAATGACCTTAGGTTAGCTAATGTTGTAATGTTATGAAGCGTAATGTCATAATGTGTTGTAAATAATGAGAAGGGCTTTATGTATCCTCTACACAGAGTTAAGAGTGTTCTGCGGACTGTTTCCCGCGTAATGTGTCCCATTTCTCCTCGCACCAATCATTATACTCCAGACACCACCTCCAACCTGGCCTGCCTGTCAGTTAGTCACCAGACTCCGCCCCTCTATGCCTGCCTAGCACAAACAGCGGTCGGGAGAGTAAATACAGAGAGCCCCAAGATGGCGGAGTCACTGAGCTTCATTCACTTTGGTGCAGCGACCAAAAGCCCGCTCGCCAAATCTAAAGAACCGAAACTAGCGTCGGACACCCGGCCGCAGTCTTCCCGGGACATTCACCCGCCGCCGCCCAAGCGAGTCCGAAACGACGAGAAGAGCCTTAAACCTAAGAAACTAAATGGGGAAGGAGGTGCAGGGGGAGGTGGCGGCGCAGTGGAGAAGCAGCACCAGAAGCAGAGTTCAGGCAACCCGACAACATGGAGCTTCAGCCCCGTCAAGGCGAGCAGCAACCCCTCGGCGCCCCTCCAGCCTCCCATTCACACAGTGTTCAAGCAGAGCGCTTTCCTCGCCTCCCATACCAAACCACCATCCAAAAAGCCCAAGGAAAAACGAGAGAAAGAGAAGGATTTCAAGGAAAAGAAGAAAGATAAACCAATCCATGGTACTCCTGGAAATATTAGCAGCAGTCTGAGTAACGTCACTACTGTAATGAAGAAGGAGAACGGGGAGATGAAGTTGTTGCTAAAAGGTATTATATATGAATGCGCAATTTTCCACACTAAACGGCTGGCTGTATATAACGTTACATGAATAGAACGTGTTACTGCATGTTATTGTCCATAGAAAGACAACGTCAGTGTCCATTAACCACTTAGCTTTTCAGTGCTAGTGGCTGTCGCTCTTCAGGACTATGAAGCATGTGGGGCCGACAGTGTGCGCTGTGCAGTATGACAATGTGTCCAGTCCAGAACTGCGTCTGTTATCGCGTCTTATTCCAAATAGTTTTGGTGTTATTTTGGAAAGGACCGTTTACATTTCCAATTCTAGCCACGATTGTACACATAAGGACATTTTTTTTTACGGTGAAATTAAAAAAAAAAATTGTCTGAGTTTCGCTGTTGTTCTCGCTTGGTTGGCTAATGGCTGCGGATTTACCCGCTCTTGAACCTGCATAGAAAATGCCCGTTCGAACGTTACAAAGTATCGAGCGTTCTTCTGAAAACTGCTACATAGCGTTCCACCGATGTCAGGCCACGGTTGGAAACATTATTGCACATTTTACAAACACGCGTTTTTAGTTCAATTCAAACGGGAAATACAATTGATCAACCAGAGCGGAACAAATTGACGTGGTTGTATAAACAAACAACTGTAAGATCAGCATTACGCTCTGGGAGAACGTTAGAGACGTGTTGGCGAAACATTGACCGATCGTTAGGCCTACACATAAGTGGGGTTTTAATTGTAACGGGTGGTTTTAAGACAGTGTTCAAATGACGGTTTATTAAACCATCGGCAGCCATCCACTGTTGTTTTTGTATCACCACCACGCCCCCCAAATAACACCAGAGCAGCGAGCGAGGCAGTGGAGTCAGGGAACAGCTATCTCTACCTCTGAATATTATTACATGCGTGCTGCCACTGTCAACCACATTAATAGATCTGTCTCAAACTGTCGTTCTAACACACAGGATGTTAATTCATACCGTTTAGTTTGGATCCAATCTTTTAGGACTAATTCATTTCTTACATTTTACCAATGTGGGAGAAATGAAGACTGGGTATTATAAAACGGACCCCCCCTCCCTCCCTCCCTCCCCAGGGCATTAGAGGGACCTTGTGACAGATACTTAAAACGGGATCAAATATATATTCCAGCGTTCTAGTTCGATGTATAACAGGATTGGCCTAAAAGTTGGCCTAAAAAAATATACATTCAAGTTTATATTCCTATCTATTCTACCGCAATTTAAAGTGCAAAATAACATTTATAATTCTATGTATTTCAAGGTAATTTAAAGTTTAAAATACCATTCTATTCCAAGTTCACCTGGAGTTCATTCTCAGTAATTAAATAGCAGGCCTTCTGCATTGCTGTTGGATTCCAAGTTCAGGCTGGTGTTGGCTCCATTGAGATAAGCAGGTGTGAGCTGGTAGGACAGAAGGCTGTTGAGAGGGAGAGATGTGAAAGCTGGAGGACTTGAACTCAAGTCAAGCAAAGAGAGAGAGAGAGACGGGCTATTCCAGGGTAAGAGTGTTGCTTAGACACATTTTAAAGTGAAAAATCTGGATGTCAAGCACAAATCAATGATGTCAAATTTAAACAAATCATTCACCTCTATGCACAAGGACTACATTTAACAACGTCCATGGAACATTTCACAAGAACACATTTACTTGAACAACAGGGCAGATGCAAAGTTTGATAACAGAATGATGGTTTGCTGTTGGTGCCGTCATTCTGTTACCAAACAGTACATCTGCATTGCTTGCTGTTTTGAGTTTCAGGCTGGGTTTCTGTATTGCACTTTGTGACATCGGCTGATTGTAAAAAGGGCTTCATAAATACATTTGCTTTTATCTGACCTGTTCTCTCACACACATCCAACACGTCTTTGGCAGGTAGAGCACCAACACTTGTAGTAATTCCTATGACCCTGGTGGAATGTCCCGAATGTTGATAGTCTATTTATTGAATTTCTGAATGTTATATAATATCAATGGTTTTAGGTGCTGTTTTAGGCTGATAAAATCCCCAGTAGGGAGTCATATTTTAGGTGCTGTTTTAGGCTGATAAAATCCCCAGTAGGGAGTCATATTTTAGGTGCTGTTTTAGGCTGATAAAATCCCCAGTAGGGAGTCATATTTTAGGTGCTGTTTTAGGCTGATAAAATCCCCAGTAGGGAGTCATATTTTAGGTGCTGTTTTAGGCTGATAAAATCCCCAGTAGGGAGTCATATTTTAGGTGCTGTTTTAGGCTGATAAAATCCCCAGTAGGGAGTCATATTTTAGGTGCTGTTTTAGGCTGATAAAATCCCCAGTAGGGAGTAATATTTTAGGTGCTGTTTTAGGCTGATAAAATCCCCAGTAGGGAGTCATATTTTAGGTGCTGTTTTAGGCTGATAAAATCCCCAGTAGGGAGTCATATTTTAGGTGCTGTTTTAGGCTGATAAAATCCCCAGTAGGGAGTCATATTTTAGGTGCTGTTTTAGGCTGATAAAATCCCCAGTAGGGAGTCATATTTTAGGTGCTGTTTTAGGCTGATAAAATCCCCAGTAGGGAGTCATATTTTAGGTGCTGTTTTAGGCTGATAAAATCCCCAGTAGGGAGTCATATTTTAGGTGCTGTTTTAGGCTGATAAAATCCCCAGTAGGGAGTCATATTTTAGGTGCTGTTTTAGGCTGATAAAATCCCCAGTAGGGAGTAATATTTTAGGTGCTGTTTTAGGCTGATAAAATCCTGAGTAGGGAGTCATATTTTAGGTGCTGTTTTAGGCTGATAAAATCCCCAGTAGGGAGTCATATTTTAGGTGCTGTTTTAGGCTGATAAAATCCCCAGTAGGGAGTCATATTTTAGGTGCTGTTTTAGGCTGATAAAATCCCCAGTAGGGAGTCATATTTTAGATGCTGTTTTAGGCTGATAAAATCCCCAGTAGGGAGTAATGAGTCACTTATTATTTTATATGAATGAGTAACAAGTTATTGAACAATCGGAAGTCTCATGCTGTGCAATACTGTTACTTCTCCCTTTTGGCTGCAAAACATTTAGGCCCAACGTTTGAATTTGTAGCTTGCACACATTCCAGGGGTGTGACACGGTGTCAGATTGAAGGGTTTGTACTGGAAGACCTTAGTAAACATGCCCTGTGTTTACATGTCTTCTACCGCCGGTTGACCCTCCCCTTGTATTATTTGTATTTCTTTTACTGACATTCTTGCACTGGACTCATATATATATATATATATATATATATATATATATATATATATATATATATATATATATATATATATATATATATATATATATATATATATATATATATATACACACACACACACACGCATATTAACACCACACACACACACACGCATATTAACACCACACACACACACACGCATATTAACACCACACACACTCACACGCATATTACCACCACACACACTCACACGCATATTAACACCACACACACTCAAACAGACACACTTTCACACCAGGGTCACATTATTTTTCTCTGCGTTGTTGGGAAAGTGCTCATAGGTAAGCATTTCACTGTAAGGTCTACTACACCTGTTGTATTCAGCATTTCACTGTAAGGTCTACTACACCTGTTGTATTCAGCAGTTCACTGTGAGGTCTACTACACCTGTTGTATTCAGCAGTTCACTGTGAGGTCTACTACACCTGTTGTATTCAGCAGTTCACTGTGAGGTCTACTACACCTGTTGTATTCAGCATTTCACTGTAAGGTCTACTACACCTGTTGTATTCAGCATTTCACTGTAAGGTCTACTACACCTGTTGTATTCAGCATTTCACTGTGAGGTCTACTACACCTGTTGTATTCAGCAGTTCACTGTAAGGTCTACTACACCTGTTGTATTCAGCAGTTCACTGTAAGGTCTACTACACCTGTTGTATTCAGCATTTCACTGTGAGGTCTACTACACCACTATTGAACTATCTATCAGTCTTATGGCCTGGGGGAAGAAGCTGTTCAGGGTGAACTATTTATCAGTCTTATGGCCTGGGGGAAGAAGCTGTTCAGGGTGAACTATTTATCAGTCTTATGGCCTGGGGGAAGAAGCTGTTCAGGGTCCTGTTGGTTTCAGACTTGCTGCCGTCTTGGGGAAGCATGTATAGTTCCCTCACGGTAACTTGTCTCTTCAGTTCCTCTGAGTGTTTGACTGTAGATGTGATGATGACGGGTACGGTGTCATTACTGACTTACTGTGATGGGTTACTACTATTTCTGCCTTTTTGTCTTTTTAATTGGATTTTACCTTGCTGTTTCGGGGCCCTTTTCTCCACTGAGCTTCTCACCTACGACGAGTTCATAAATGGCCCAGATTATAATACTTTTCATATAATACTATTTTGATCATGTTCATTGCAGTTTGACATTTTACTGCAGTTTCTGTCAATTGGCATTAATACTTTTCGACCTGCCGTTTGTGAAACTGTCCAATAATGACGAGCTGATAATCATGCTAGCTACCGATCAAGTAGTCATCAGAGTGATACCACTAATTACGTTGTCCTGTGTGTTTTTAACAGCTGAAAATCTTAAGGGATCGCATTTCAGCGACATCCTTAAATTGCTTTCCACAGATGTCAGCGATGGCCTGTCTTGTAAAAAAGTCTGTCTGTCTTTGTGTGATCCTGTCGTCCTTCAGACTGGAAAGCAGTTGGGAATCAGTAAATTACAGAGTCAGCGTGTCTGTCTTTGTGAGAACCTGTCGTCCTTCAGACTGGAAAGCAGTTGGGAATCAGTAAATTACAGATTTAGCGTGTCTGTCTTTGTGAGAACCTGTCGTCCTTCAGACTGGAAAGCAGTTGGGAATCAGTAAATTACAGAGTCAGTCTGCATCCCAAATGACACCCTATACCCTGCATTACTCTAGACCAGGGCCATTAGGGAATAGGGTTCCATATGTAGGGGATAGGGTGCCATTGCTGCATTACTCTTGACCAGGGCCATTAGGGAATAGGGTGCCATTCTCATTTAGGATGCAGGCTAAATTTCTGTGGAGAGTGAGTCTTTCTTTGTATCTACTGTACCTGCCCCTCTCCTGAAATGACCCTCAAGGCCTCACCCTAACTTCTCTCTGTCCTCCCCTCTCTTTCAGACCACACCAGTAAGGACAAGACGAAGAAGCAGAAGAAACACAAAGTGATGAATGAGATCAAGAGGGAGAACGGAGAGGTGAAGCTCCTTCAGAAAGGTATGTTGATAATGATGTGACATGGTTGTTTCAAATGGTCCCTGTTTAGTGTACCACTGTTGACCATTCACCCTGGTCCCTGTCTATTGTTGACCATTCACCCTGGTCCCTGTCTGTCTGTTGACCATTCATCCTGGTCCCTGTCTACTGTTGACCATTCACCCTGGTCCCTGTTTAGTGTACCACTGTTGACCATTCACCCTGGTCCCTGTCTATTGTTGACCATTCACCCTGGTCCCTGTCTACTGTTGACCATTCACCCTGGTCCCTGTCTATTGTTGACCATTCACCCTGGTCCCTGTCTACTGTTGACCATTCACCCTGGTCCCTGTCTGTCTACTGTTGACCAGTCACCCTGGTCCCTGTCTACTGTTGACCAGTCACCCTGGTCCCTGTCAACTGTTGACCAGTCACCCTGGTCCCTGTCTACTGTTGACCAGTCACCCTGGTCCCTGTCTATTGTTGACCAGTCACCCTGGTCCCTGTCTACTGTTGACCAGTCACCCTGGTCCCTGTCTACTGTTGACCAGTCACCCTGGTCCCTGTCTACTGTTGACCAGTCACCCTGGTCCCTGTCTACTGTTGACCAGTCACCCTGGTCCCTGTCTACTGTTGACCAGTCACCCTGGTCCCTGTCTACTGTTGACCATTCACCCTGGTCCCTGTCTACTGTTGACCATTCACCCTGGTCCCTGTCTACTGTTGACCATTCACCCTGGTCCCTGTCTACTGTTGACCATTCACCCTGGTCCCTGTCTACTGTTGACCATTCACCCTGGTCCCTGTCTAGGTGTTGACCATTCACCCTGGTCCCTGTCTAGGTGTTGACCATTCACCCTGGTCCCTGTCTAGGTGTTGACCATTCACCCTGGTCCCTGTCTAGGTGTTGACCATTCACCCTGGTCCCTGTCTAGGTGTTGACCATTCACCCTGGTCCCTGTCTAGGTGTTGACCATTCACCCTGGTCCCTGTCTAGGTGTTGACCATTCACCCTGGTCCCTGTCTAGGTGTTGACCATTCACCCTGGTCCCTGTCTAGGTGTTGACCATTCACCCTGGTCCCTGTCTAGGTGTTGACCATGCACCCTGGTCCCTGTCTAGGTGTTGACCATTCACCCTGGTCCCTGTCTAGGTGTTGACCATTCACCCTGGTCCCTGTTTAGTGTACCACTGTTGACCATTCACCCTGGTCCCTGTTTAGTGTACCACTGTTGACCATTCACCCTGGTCCCTGTCTAGTGTACCACTGTTGACCATTCACCCTGGTCCCTGTCTAGTGTACCACTGTTGACCATTCACCCTGGTCCCTGTCTAGGTGTTGACCATTCACCCTGGTCCCTGTCTACTGTTGACCATTCACCCTGGTCCCTGTTTAGTGTACCACTGTTGACCATTCACCCTGGTCCCTGTCTAGGTGTTGACCATTCACCCTGGTCCCTGTCTAGGTGTTGACCATTCACCCTGGTCCCTGTCTAGGTGTTGACCATTCACCCTGTCTAGTGTACTACTGTTGACCAGGGCTCAGTATAGAGAGTAGCTACATTCATTGTTTCCTCCTTACTGTTGTACAGGCAGGTTGCCTCCCCTAGAGCATCAGAACTGGAAACTGGTTAGGGACAGGAGTTTTACTTTACCTCGTCACCTGACCAGGATAACTCCAGACCCGAGTTAGCCGTATAACCAGGACCCAGAGTGGCAGGGCTGTAACCAGGGCCCAGAGTGGCAGGGCTGTAACCAGGGCCCAGAGTGGCAGGGCTGTAACCAGGGCCCAGAGTGGCAGGGCTGTAACCAGGGCCCAGTGTGGCAGGGCTGTAACCAGGGCCCAGTGTGGCAGGGCTGTAACCAGGGCCCAGTGTGGCAGGGCTGTAACCAGGGCCCAGAGTGGCAGGGCTGTAACCAGGGCCCAGAGTGGCAGGGCTGTAACCAGGGCCCAGAGTGGCAGGGCTGTAACCAGGGCCCAGAGTGGCAGGGCTGTAACCAGGGCCCAGAGTGGCAGGGCTGTAACCAGGGCCCAGAGTGGCAGGGCTAGGCTATAACCAGGGCCCAGAGTGGCAGGGCTGTAACCAGGGCCGTAACCAGGGCCCAGAGTGGCAGGGCTAGGCTAGAACCAGGGTCCAGAGTGGCAGGGCAGGGCTGTAACCAGGGCCCAGAGTGGCAGGACAGGGCTGTAACCAGGGCCCAGAGTGGCAGGACAGGGCTGTAACCAGGGCCCAGAGTGGCAGGACAGGGCTGTAACCAGGGCCCAGAGTGGCAGGACAGGGCTGTAACCAGGGCCCAGAGTGGCAGGACAGGGCTGTAACCAGGGCCCAGAGTGGCAGGGCTGGGCTAGAACCAGGGCCCAGAGTGGCATGGCTGGGCTAGAACCAAGGCCCAGAGTGGCAGGGCTGGGCTGTAACCAGGGCGCAGAGTGGCAGGGCTAGGCTAGAACCAGGGCGCAGAGTGGCAGGGCTAGGCTAGAACCAGGGCGCAGAGTGGCAGGGCTGGGCTGTAACCAGGACCCAGAGTTGCAGGACTAGGCTAGAACCAGGGCCCAGAGTGGCAGGACAGGGCTAGAACCAGGGCCCAGAGTGGCAGGACAGGGCTGTAACCAGGGCCCAGAGTGGCAGGGCTAGGCTGTAACCAGGGCCCAGAGTGGCAGGACAGGGCTAGAACCAGGGTCCAAAATACTCAGCCTGTGACTAAAGCCTTTAACTGGAACAGCTGCTGAAGCGATGGTAGAGTTGGCTGATCCCTAATGGCACGCTATTCCCTTTATAGTGCTTCTGACCAGGGTAGTGCACTATATAGGGAATAGGGTGCTATTTGGGAGGGAGGGGCCCTGAGAGTAGGCTGTGTTCACTAGTTGGTTCAGTCACACAAACAGACTCCTGTTCTCCGATTCAGAGTTTAGCTGAGACAGATGGCTGTCTTATGATTCCCCCTCTATCTCTCTCTCCATCTGTCTCGGTCTCCCTCTCGCTCTCTCTCCATCTCTATCCCTCTCTCTCCATCTCTCTCGGTCTCTCTCTCCATCTCTCTCTCTCTCGGTCTCTCTCTCCATCTCTCTCTCTCTCGGTCTCTCTCTCTCTCTTCTCTTCCCCTCCCATGTGAATCAACGTATGTTTTGGACACATTTAGCCCACTGTGAGCCAGCCTAAGCTATTCATATCTGATGTTGTCCTATATATCTGTGACAAAGACTGGCCTAAGTGCTGCCAAATTATTCATAGTTGTGTAATAGCAATAATGATGTGATAATTGTGCTATATTATCAGTGGTAGCTGCATCTGTCTTTTAACTAGCAGCGTGCCCTCTCCTCAACCTGCTTTTAAATAGGCTGTAATGCCTGGTGTGGTGGGAATGAACTGCCAAGACCCTGCTGCCATTTTCCTGACCTTACACAATGCCCATGACATGATCCAGCGAGTCTGGCAGCGTGCCGGGCAGCGTGCCGGGCAGCCAGAGTTTTATTTATTTAGACTGTTAGAGTGGCTTCCCATGTCTGTAAAACGATCGCTCAATGTCCAGACAGTTAGTCAGTCAGGCAGCCAGTCAGTGGTGTAGTCAGAGGGAAGCCTCCCAGCCACTCAGCGGGTGGTGGAGTCAGAGGGAAGCCTCCCAGCGGGTGGTGGAGTCAGAGGGAAGCCTCCCAGCCAGTCAGTCAGAGGGAAGCCTCCCAGCCAGTCAGTCAGAGGGAAGCCTCCCAGCCAGTCAGTCAGAGGGAAGCCTCCCAGCCAGTCAGTCAGAGGGAAGCCTCCCAGCCAGTCAGTCAGAGGGAAGCCTCCCAGCCAGTCAGTCAGAGGGAAGCCTCCCAGCGGGTGGTGGAGTCGAGAGGGAAGCCTCCCAGCGGGTGGTGGAGTCAGGAGGGAAGCCTCCCAGCCAGTCAGTCAGTGGTGGAGTCAGAGGGAAGCCTCCCAGCCAGTCAGTCAGAGGGAAGCCTCCCAGCGGGTGGTGGAGTCAGAGGGAAGCCTCCCAGCGGGTGGTGGAGTCAGAGGGAAGCCTCCCAGCGGGTGGTGGAGTCAGGAGGGAAGCCTCCCAGCCAGTCAGTCAGTGGTGGAGTCAGAGGGAAGCCTCCCAGCCAGTCAGTCAGTGGTGGAGTCAGAGGGAAGCCTCCCAGCCAGTCAGTCAGTGGTGGAGTCAGAGGGAAGCCTCCCAGCGGGTGGTGGAGTCAGAGGGAAGCCTCCCAGCCAGTCAGCCGGTGGTGGAGTCAGAGGGAAGCCTCCCAGCGGGTGGTGGAGTCAGAGGGAAGCCTCCCAGCCAGTCAGTCAGAGGGAAGCCTCCCAGCCAGTCAGTCAGAGGGAAGCCTCCCAGCCAGTCAGTCGGTGGTGGAGTCAGAGGGAAGCCTCCCAGCCACTCAGCCGGTGTTGTGTTAATGTGACGTGAGGCTGACAGAGCAGAGGGCTGTATCAGTTTACTCTGCTGCTATTTATACCTGTCTGTCCTTCAGCCATACCAGTGTACCAATATGTACACACACCCAACATTGTATGCGTGTATGCACATTCAAAAGTCAACAGATGAATTTGTGGTGTGTGTGTTAGCAGAGGGCACTGTGCATTACTCCGGTTAACATGCTGAAAGAGGTAGCCAGTATATTGTTGGCTGTGCTCAATCATTTGCACCGTTGGACAGACCTGTGCACAGTCCTAACACTATGACTGGTGGTCTGCTTAGTACAGTGGCTCTGACCCCTCTTTCTGTGTGTGTCTGACTGATCATAATGCTGTACCCCAGCCCCCTCTATCAATATGACCACTACACTGACTGTGTGTGTGTGTCTGACTGCTCATAATGCTGTACCCCAGCCCCCTCTATCAATATGACCACTACACTGACTGTGTGTGTGTGTTTGTGTCTGACTGTTCTTAATGCTGTACCCCAGCCCCCTCTATCAATATGACCACTACACTGACTGTGTGTGTGTCTGACTGCTCTTAATGCTGTACCCCAGCCCCCTCTATCAATATGACCACTACACTGACTGTGTGTGTGTGTGTCTGACTGCTCTTAATGCTGTACCCCAGCCCCCTCTATCAATATGACCACTACACTGACTGTGTGTGTGTGTGTGACTGCTCTTAATGCTCTACCCCAGCCCCCTCTATCAATATGACCACTAAACTGACTGTGTGTGTGTCTGACTGCTCTTAATGCTGTACCCCAGCCCCCTCTATCAATATGACCACTACACTGACTGTGTGTGTGTGTGTCTGACTGCTCTTAATGCTGTACCCCAGCCCCCTCTATCAATATGACCACTACACTGACTGTGTGTGTGTGTGTGACTGCTCTTAATGCTCTACCCCAGCCCCCTCTATCAATATGACCACTACACTGACTGTGTGTGTGTGTGTGACTGCTCTTAATGCTCTACCCCAGCCCCCTCTATCAATATGACCACTAAACTGACTGTGTGTGTGTCTGACTGCTCTTAATGCTGTACTCCAGCCTCCTCTATCAATATGACCACTACACTGACTGTGTGTCGGGCAGAGCCTCTCAGCACAACTCCAGTCTGCTGTAAAGGTCATGGCTCTACACCCCAGCTGAGGACTAACAGTGAGGAGCTTGACTATCCAGCAAGGCAACACAGACTCAGATTTCCCTCTTTTGCCCCTTGTGTACACACACACACACACACACACACACACACACACACACACACACATATATATAGAAAATAGTTGGGCGAGTTGCTGAAGTGTTTTTTCGGGCCACCTACACTATGTTCAAAAGTTTAAAAAAAGATGAGGTATGTAGAAAATGTAATGGATATATATATTTTTAAATAAGATCATATTTGTGAACTAACAATCACCAAAATAAAAGCTAGACAGTCAGGGAGAATCTCCAATTTTAAAAATGGTGCTTTCAGGAGTGTGTTTGTCAAGGCATGGTGCCCTCCGTGATGTTTGAGTCACTCAGACAGCAGAATCCACGGCAGAATGTGTAGGATAGTGAGTATTAATTTTCATAGTGTGGTGACTACTACTACTACTACTACTACTACTACTACTACTACTACGGCACTGCAGTGTCACTGAGCCTGGTCTCTGTGTGAGAGGCTGAGCTGGGAGTCTCAGGCCTGTGTCTGTCTCTCTGACTGGGGACAGGAAACGGAGCAGGCTGCCCTTCCTGTGTGGTGCTGATCAGTCCTAGCACGAGGGAGACCTAGGAGGGAGCCTCTGCTAATACCACCTAGCAGTCTTCGGTACAGTCACTATATATTATGTAGTGTGTTTAGATATGTTATGTAGTGTGTTTAGATATGTTATGTTATGTAGTGTGTTTAGATATGTTATGTTATGTAGTGTGTTTAGATATGTTATGTAGTGTGTTTAGATATGTTATGTAGTGTGTTTATTAGATATGTTATGTAGTGTGTTTAGATATGTTATGTAGTGTGTTTATTAGATATGTTATGTAGTGTGGTTATATATGTTATGTAGTGTGGTTATATATGTTATGTAGTGTGTTTATATATGTAATGTAGTGTGTTTAGATATGTTATGTAGTGTGTTTAGATATGTTATGTAGTGTGTTTAGATATGTTATGTAGTGTGTTTAGATATGTTATGTAGTGTGTTTAGATATGTTATGTAGTGTGTTTAGATATGTTATGTAGTGTGTTTAGATATGTTATGTAGTGTGTTTAGATATGTTATGTAGTGTGTTTTAGATATGTTATGTAGTGTGTTTTAGATATGTTATGTAGTGTGTTTAGATATGTTATGTAGTGTGTTTAGATATGTTATGTAGTGTGTTTAGATATGTTATGTAGTGTGTTTAGATATGTTATGTAGTGTGTTTAGATATGTTATGTAGTGTGGTTTAGATATGTTATGTAGTGTGTTTAGATATGTTATGTAGTGTGTTTAGATATGTTATGTAGTGTGTTTTAAGATGGAAATGTGAGTAGAAAGGACAGGATTCCAGGTCCACCCGGCGCTGTCTCATCCAGGACTCATTCCACCCGGCGCTGTCTCATCCAGGACTCACTCCACCCTCTGTAGCGCACTACCCTCTGTAGAGCACTACCCTCTGTAGCGCACTACCCTCTGTAGAGCACTACCCTCTGTAGAGCCTTGCGTTTGGATTGGCAAGCTGTTGCCACACCAGGCGGTGATCCAGCCAGCCAAGATGCTCTCTGTGGTGCAGCTGTAGAACTTGTTGAGGACCTGTGCCAAATCTTTTCAGCCTCTGTTGTCGTGCCTTCTTCACGACTGGGTTGGTGTGTGAGGACCATGATAATTCCTTAGTGATGTGGACACAGAAGAAATTGAAGTTCTCGACCCACTCCACTCCCGTCGATGAGA
Organism: Oncorhynchus mykiss; assembly: GCF_057628025.1. Lineage (NCBI taxonomy): Eukaryota > Metazoa > Chordata > Actinopteri > Salmoniformes > Salmonidae > Oncorhynchus > Oncorhynchus mykiss. Next base: position 2,049,614 of record NC_143042.1, on the reverse strand, counting down.
ATGGGGGCGTCCTCCCTATAGGCTGTCTCATCGGTGTTCTGGCCTTCCACCGTCGTGTCGTCAGCAAATGTTATGGTGTTGGAGTCGTGGGTGAACAGGGAGTACAGGAGGGGTCTCAGTACGCACCACTGAGAGCCCCGTGTGTTGAGGATCAGCGTATTACTCAACAGGCGGTGCTCTGTGTCATGGCGGAGAAAGAGAAGTAGGATTAAAAGGAAAAAACAACAATTGGAAATCAATAGGAAAAACATGGCTGCTTTAGTGTAATGGTCACACTGAGCTTTGAGGATGTTTGTCATCAACTGTGTGTCTGTGTTTTAAGGGCCTATATTACCCAGAGACCACTAGACAGACAGACTGTCAGCATGTCACCACTAGACAGACAGACGGTGTCAGTCTGGTAATCATCCAGGGATGTTTGCGTTCAGCAGTCAAGCCCAGGCTGTGACAACACAGCTAATTGACTTCCTCTTCTTCACCCCCACCACTGATTTTACATTTTACTGTGGATTTTGGAACACACACACTGTCAGTTCCATTCATGTGGCTTTTAGGGTGTTGATCAATTTCTGCCATTTTGGAACGATTTCAGTGGCATTGTTTGGTGCTCTGTCAAATGCTGCTTCAGCTGTGCAGGGGGAAACTGATGCTGTGCAGGGGGAAACTGATACTGTGTAGATGCTGTGCAGAGGGGAAACTGATGCTGTGTAGATGCTGTGCAGAGGGAAACTGATGCTGTGTAGATTCTGTGCAGGGGGAAACTGATGCTGTGCAGGGGGAAACTGATGCTGTGCAGGGGGAAACTGATTCTGTGCAGGGGGAAACTGATGCTGTGCAGGGGGAAACTGATGCTGTGCAGGGGGAAACTGATGCTGTGCAGGGGGAAACTGATGCTGTGCAGGGGGAAACTGATGCTGTGCAGATGCTGTGCAGGGGGAAACTGATGCTGTGTAGATGCAGTGCAGGGGGAAACTGATGCTGTGTAGATGCTGTGCAGGGGGAAACTGATGCTGTGTAGATGCAGTGCAGGGGGAAACTGATGCTGTGTAGATGCAGTGCAGGGGGAAACTGATGCTGTGTAGATGCTGTGCAGGGGGAAACTGATGCTGTGTAGATGCTGTGCAGGGGGAAACTGATGCTGTGCAGGGGGAAACTGATGCAGTGCAGGGGGAAACTGATGCTGTGCAGATGCTGTGCAGGGGGAAACTGATGCTGTGTAGATGCAGTGCAGGGGGAAACTGATGCTGTGTAGATGCTGTGCAGGGGGAAACTGATGCTGTGTAGATGCTGTGCAGGGGGAAACTGATGCTGTGCAGGGGGAAACTGATGCTGTGTAGATGCAGTGCAGGGGGAAACTGATGCTGTGTAGATGCTGTGCAGGGGGAAACTGATGCTGTGTAGATGCTGTGCAGGGGGAAACTGATGCTGTGCAGGGGGAAACTGATGCTGTGCAGATGCTGTGCAGGGGGAAACTGATGCTGTGTAGATGCAGTGCAGGGGGAAACTGATGCTGTGTAGATGCTGTGCAGGGGGAAACTGATGCTGTGTAGATGCTGTGCAGGGGGAAACTGATGCTGTGCAGGGGGAAACTGATGCTGTGTAGATGCAGTGCAGGGGGAAACTGATGCTGTGTAGATGCTGTGCAGGGGGAAACTGATGCTGTGTAGATGCTGTGCAGGGGGAAACTGATGCTGTGCAGGGTGGAACTGATGCTGTGTAGATGCTGTGCAGGGGGAAACTGTTCTCGATGTCATGCACCTCTCCTCAGGAATTAATTATGTTTGAACAAAACTGTACACCTTGAGCAAATATTTAGCACTTGCTTTGTGTGCATACAAAATGAATCTATCATATTCCTACACTTCCTGCAGGCTTTTCCAGTTGACTATCGGTCTCTCTCTGTGCTTATAACTGGTGTTTTGGGTGCAGGCAGATTGGCCTAGATAACTAGACGATGCACTGTGACACTGGAGGTTTGTTTGTATGCACAGCAAGCTCAGTCTCTGTAATACGTAGTCTGAGCGTCAGCTTGTCCTAGATTAGGTCATCAGCGGCCTGTTAGTGAGGAGCTAGCAGCCTCTCCAGACTGTAAAGATACTGAGCCGTGGTGTAGTACTGGGAGCTGCTGGGGGGGAAACCCAGAGCATTCTAGCTACTGCTCTCCCAGTCTACTAGGAGTCACATTAAACCCTCTCTCTCTCTCCCATTCTGTTTCTGTTTGTCTCTGTTTTACACTATTTGTACTGTTTGTTTCATAACATTTAGTGGATTATACACTTTAGGGGCTGGTTGTATGTCCTCTCCAGCTGTGAGGCACATGCTCTCTGTGTGTACTGGCAGGGTGTTTCCTGTCATTGAAATCCTTGGGCCTGAAGTCCCACAATCTGTTTTTGAGATGGAAAAACGCTTTTCAGTGTGAATTTAAAACAAACCCGTCACAAAGTATGAAGAAATTATAATGGACCCTTAATGTTTTTATTATATAATCTTTGAGAACGAACATCGCCAAAATAAAAGCTAGACGGTCAGGGAGAATAGAAAATGTTAACTATGAATTTAGCAGTATTGATTTTCTGTTTGAGCAAAACAAACAAAGCATTTGCCATGGAGAAATGTATAGAAATGCAGGAAATTGTCTTAAAGATGCTTTAAAAAACCATAACCAAATCTACATCGTCAAGATAAGGCCCTTTCAAATTCAGCAGCTCCGACCGTTGCCACGCCCACCACCTAAGCCCCGTTTTGGTAAACTCTGACTGTCTGTTTAGACACATCTGACCTCTGTCTCACACACGGATCATGGTTTGAATAACTGTCTGGCCTGCTGTCCTACTGGTAAAATGGTAGAGTGGAGAGAGGGGTGGGGGTGGAGGAGCTAGAGCTCTCTGGATTAACAGCATCACAGTATAATACACTGCCTCACTCACTCTGTTTTTCTCCTGCTCCCCCCTCTCCTTCTCTACCCCGCATACTTGCTCACTCTCTCTGTGTCGCTCGCGCTCTCTGTGTCTCTGTCGCTCTCTCTGTCGCTCTCTCTGTCGCTCTCTCTCCCTCTCGCTCTCTCTGTGTCTGTCTCGCGCTCTCTCTGTGTGTGTGTGTGTGTGTATCCTGTCATATGGTGGTGAACGTGCTCCAGAGGCGTGTGTGTTGGTGCTATAGTGAAGCAGCAGCTCCTCTGAACCAGGCCATGTCACTGTAGCAGGCTCCCCTGTTCTGACAGCCATGTGCTCCTAGCTACACCATCCTGCCATATACGCACACGCATCACGCGTGAGCAACACGCGTACCAAAATAACCACAGGCTCGGACTAGTCGCTACCATGTATACAAATCTACTGGTAACTGCCAAAAAAAGGAAACACTTGAGTAAATGAGGGATACAAAGTATATTGAAAGCATGTGCTTCCATACAGGCATGGAATAAACATGGTGCTTAGGGTCATGTTTAAAAGTGCTGTCCAGGCCCAGTCGCCTGCTATTTTGACTACCGTGGATAGAAGAAGAGTTCTCTGGGACTCTGAAAGAGGGGTGATTTGTTGGGGCTCGTTCGACAGGAGCTTCAGTGACGAAAGCAGCTCAACTTGCTGACGTTTCACCATATTCCCCTGCCGTCTGTCACCATAAACGACCTCCTCTCATCACTGTAAAACGCTCCCTGAAACACTTCAGCGAGCAGGCCTTTCTAATCGACCTGGCCGGGGTATCCTGGAAGGATATTGACCTCATCCCGTCAGTAGAGGATGCCTGGATATTTTTTAAAAATGCCTTCCTAACCATCTTAAATAAACATGCCCCATTCAAGAAATTTAGAACCAGGAACAGATATAGCCCTTGGTTCTCCCCAGACCTGACTGCCCTTAACCAACACAAAAACATCCTATGGCGTTCTGCATTAGCATCGAACAGCCCGTGATATGCAGCTGTTCAGGGAAGCTAGAAACCATTATACACAGGCAGTTAGAAAAGCCAAGGCTAGCTTTTTCAAGCAGAAATTTGCTTCTTGCAACACTAACTCAAAAAAGTTCTGGGACACTGTAAAGTCCATGGAGAATAAGAACACCTCCTCCCAGCTGCCCACTGCACTGAAGATAGGAAACACTGTCACCACTGATAAATCCACCATAATTGAAAATTTCAATAAGCATTTTTCTACTGCTGGCCATGCTTTCCACCTGGCTACTCCTATCCCTGTCAACAGCACTGCACCCCCAACAGCAACTCGCCCAAACCTTCCCCATTTCTCCTTCTCCCAAATCCATTCAGCTGATGTTCTGAAAGAGCTGCAAAATCTGGACCCCTACAAATCAGCCGGGCTAGACAATCTGGACCCTTTCTTTCTAAAATTATCTGCCGAAATTGTTGCCACCCCTATTACTAGCCTGTTCAACCTCTCTTTCGTGTCGTCTGAGATTCCCAAAGATTGGAAAGCAGCTGCGGTCATCCCCCTCTTCAAAGGGGGGGACACTCTTGACCCAAACTGCTACAGACCTATATCTATCCTACCATGCCTTTCTAAGGTCTTCGAAAGCCAAGTCAACAAACAGATTACCGACCATTTTGAATCTCACCATACCTTCTCTGCTATGCAATCTGGTTTCAGAGCTGGTCATGGGTGCACCTCAGCCACGCTCAAGGTCCTAAACGATATCTTAACCGCCATCGATAAGAAACATTACTGTGCAGCCGTATTCATTGATCTGGCCAAGGCTTTCGACTCTGTCAATCACCACATCCTCATCGGCAGACTCAACAGCCTTGGTTTCTCAAATGATTGCCTCGCCTGGTTCACCAACTACTTCTCTGATAGAGTTCAGTGTGTCAAATCGGAGGGTCTGTTGTCCGGACCTCTGGCAGTCTCTATGGGGGTGCCACAGGGTTCAATTCTTGGACCGACTCTCTTCTCTGTATACATCAATGAGGTCGCTCTTGCTGCTGGTGAGTCTCTGATCCACCTCTACGCAGACGACACCATTCTGTATACTTCCGGCTCTTCTTTGGACACTGTGTTAACAACCCTCCAGGCAAGCTTCAATGCCATACAACTCTCCTTCCGTGGCCTCCAATTGCTCTTAAATACAAGTAAAACTAAATGCATGCTCTTCAACCGATCGCTACCTGCACCTACCCGCCTGTCCAACATCACTACTCTGGACGGCTCTGACTTAGAATACGTGGACAACTACAAATACTTAGGTGTCTGGTTAGACTGTAAACTCTCCTTCCAGACCCATATCAAACATCTCCAATCCAAAGTTAAATCTAGAATTGGCTTCCTATTTCGCAACAAAGCATCCTTCACTCATGCTGCCAAACATACCCTTGTAAAACTGACCATCCTACCAATCCTCGACTTTGGCGATGTAATTTACAAAATAGCCTCCAATACCTTACTCAACAAATTGGATGCAGTCTATCACAGTGCAATCCGTTTTGTCACCAAAGCCCCATATACTACCCACCATTGCGACCTGTACGCTCTCGTTGGCTGGCCCTCGCTTCATACTCGTCGCCAAACCCACTGGCTCCATGTCATCTACAAGACCCTGCTAGGTAAAGTCCCCCCTTATCTCAGCTCGCTGGTCACCATAGCATCTCCCACCTGTAGCACACGCTCCAGCAGGTATATCTCTCTAGTCACCCCCAAAACCAATTATTTCTTTGGCCGCCTCTCTTTCCAGTTCTCTGCTGCCAATGACTGGAACGAACTACAAAAATCTCTGAAACTGGAAACACTTATCTCCCTCACTAGCTTTAAGCACCAACTGTCAGAGCAGCTCACAGATTACTGCACCTGTACATAGCCCACCTATAATTTAGCCCTATCAACTACCTCTTTCCCAACTGTATTTAATTTATTTATTTATTTTGCTCCTTTGCACCCCATTATTTTTATTTCTACTTTGCACATTCTTCCATTGCAAAACTACCATTCCAGTGTTTTACTTGCTATATTGTATTTACCTTGCCACCAAGGCCTTTTTTGCCTTTACCTCCCTTCTCACCTCATTTGCTCACATTGTATATAGACTTGTTTATACTTTATTATTGACTGTATGTTTTTTTACTCCATGTGTAACTCTGTGTTGTTGTATCTGTCGAACTGCTTTGCTTTATCTTGGCCAGGTCGCAATTGTAAATGAGAACTTGTTCTCAACTTGCCTACCTGGTTAAATAAAGGTAAAATAAATAAATAAATATTCCCCTGCTGTCTGTCACCATATTCCCCTGCTGTCTGTCACCATATTCCCCTGCCGTCTGTCACCATATTCCCCTGCCGTCTGTCACCATATTCCCCTGCTGTCTGTCACCATATTCCCCTGCCGTCTGTCACCATATTCCCCTGCCGTCTGTCACCATATTCCCCTGCCGTCTGTCACCAGATCTAACGTTTCACCATATTCCCCTGCCGTCTGTCACCAGATCTGACGTTCCACCATATTCCCCTGCCGTCTGTCACCATATTCCCCTGCCGTCTGTCACCATATTCCCCTGCCGTCTGTCACCATATTCCCCTGCCGTCTGTCACCATATTCCCCTGCCGTCTGTCACCATATTCCCCTGCCGTCTGTCACCATATTCCCCTGCCGTCTGTCACCATATTCCCCTGCCGTCTGTCACCAGATCTGACGTTCCACCATATTCCCCTGCCGTCTGTCACCATATTCCCCTGCCGCCTGTCACCATATTCCCCTGCCGCCTGTCACCATATTCCCCTGCCGTCTGTCACCATATTCCCCTGCCGTCTGTCACCATATTCCCCTGCCGCCTGTCACCATATTCCCCTGCCGCCTGTCACCATATTCCCCTGCCGCCTGTCACCATATTCCCCTGCCGTCTGTCACCAGATCTGACGTTCCACCATATTCCCCTGCCGTCTGTCACCATATTCCCCTGCCGTCTGTCACCATATTCCCCTGCCGTCTGTCACCATATTCCCCTGCCGTCTGTCACCATATTCCCCTGCCGTCTGTCACCGTATTCCCCTGCCGTCTGTCACCATATTCCCCTGCCGTCTGTCACCGTATTCCCCTGCCGTCTGTCACCGTATTCCCCTGCCGTCTGTCACCATATTCCCCTGCCGTCTGTCACCATATTCCCCTGCCGTCTGTCACCGTATTCCCCTGCCGTCTGTCACCATATTCCCCTGCCGTCTGTCACCATATTCCCCTGCCGTCTGTCACCATATTCCCCTGCCGTCTGTCACCAGATCTAACGTTCCACCATATTCCAGTCACCACATCTCAACCCAGTTCATCACTTACGGGAGATTCTGAAGCGGTGACTGAGACAGCGTTTTCCACCTCCATCGACAAAACAGCAAATGATGTAATGTTTGGTTCCAGCCCCTTGTAGAATCTATGCCAAGGCACATGGAAGCTGTCCTGGCGGATCGTGGTGGCCCAGTGCCCTTTGACATACAATGTTGGTGTTTCCTTTATTTTGGCAGTTACCTGTATCCCTACATATCGTGCTGTTGTTGTACTATTATTATGCCACAGAGGAGTGGGAGACAGTGGGCTTTGAAATGTGTCTGTGAATGTTTGGGCGTGGCAGGGTGTCTGTGACGGATCAGACAACCAACCGCAGGCCTTTAGCTGTGCTGTCTACTTTAAAGGGCAGTCGAGCTGGATCTTATGGCTGGGTGGTTTTGTTGATGTGTGTAGTGGAGAAGTCAGTCCACACACAACCAGCATAACATACAAATATATATATGACTCAATATTGAGGTTCTGAATAGGGCTGAATTGCCAGTGACCTCACTATACTATATCAACACGATACTGAGGTGTCGATACACTCAAATCATTTTATTTGTCACATACACATGGTTAGCAGATGTTAATGGTCACATACACATGGTTAGCAGATGTTAATGGTCGCAGATGTTATTGGTTACATACACATGGTTAGCAGATGTTAATGGTCACATACACATGGTGAGCAGATGTTAATGGTCACATACACATGGTGAGCAGATGTTAATGGTCACATACACATGGTTAGCAGATGTTAATGGTCACATACACATGGTTAGCAGATGTTATTGGTTACATACACATGGTTAGCAGATGTTAATGGTCACATACACATGGTTAGCAGATGTTAATGGTCACATACACATGGTTAGCAGATGTTAATGGTCACATACACATGGTGAGCAGATGTTAATGCGAGTGTAGAGAAATGCTTGTGCTTCTAGTTCCGACTGTGCAGTAATATCTAACCGTTCTCCAGCTACCTAATACACACATCTAAAAGGGTGAATGACAATGTGTGTGTGTGTGTGTATATATATATATGGATGAGCGATGGCTGAGCGGCACGGCACAGGCAAGGTGCAATGGATGGTATAAAATATAGTATATACACATGATCTGATTATTGTAAGATGTGTAAACATTAAGGTGGCATTATTTAAAGTGTATGCATTGGGACTTTCACAATTCTATATATATATTTTTAAAAAACTAACATTTTATTTCACCTTTTTAATTTAACCAGGAAAGCTAGTTGAGAACAAGTTCTCATTTACAACTGCGACCTGGCCAAGATATATTGTGATTTAATGTTAAACATATTGCTCACAATATGTCTGCTGTGGAGAGACGAGAAAATGAGTCATCAGTCATGGAAATGGTGCTGAAAACATGTTGACTCACTATTTAAAAAAGAGAATGAGCTCTACGATGAAAAATACCGTTTTTTCTTATTTTTTTACAAATTGATACTTGGAGTCAAAGCATCTATATAATGTCGTCCATATCGCAATATGTAACTATCAATAAAAAACTTTTTATATTTTTGAAATGTATTTTTTACCATCACAGGTTCTGCTGTGTGGACTTTGACAGCTGGTAACATTTTCACTCTAGTCCTCAGTGTTTTAATATTTTGATCCATGTTTTTGTTCTTTTTCCAGTCAGAACCTTCATGTAATTTCTGAAAAGCAGCCACTAATTATTTACATTTTAAATATGAACAGATATTTTTTATTATATTTAACTTGGCAAATCAGTTAAGAACAAATTCTTATTTCCAATGAGGCCTCCACCGTCCGAACCCGGACCACGCTGGGCCAACTGTGTGCCGCCCGATGGGACTCCGATGGGACTCCTATGGGACTCCGATGGGACTCCGATGGGACTCCGATGGGACTCCGATGGGACCCCTATGGGACCCCTATGGGACTCCTATGGGACCCCGATGGGACTCCGATGGGACTCCTATGGGACTCCGATGGGACCCCTATGGGACTCCGATGGGACCCCTATGGGACCCCTATGGGACCCCTATGGGACTCCTATGGGACCCCGATGGGACTCCGATGGGACTCCGATGGGACTCCGATGGGACCCCTATGGGACTCCGATGGGACTCCGATGGGACCCCTATGGGACTCCTATGGGACTCCTATGGGCCAACTGTGTGCCGCCCGATGGGACTCCGATGGGACTCCTATGGGACTCCGATGGGACTCCGATGGGACCCCTATGGGACTCCTATGGGACTCCGATGGGACCCCTATGGGACTCCTATGGGACTCCTATGGGACCCCTATGGGACTCCTATGGGACTCCCAATCAAATCAAACCTAATGAAAATAACAATTAAAGAGCAGCAGTAAAATAACAATAGCGAGGCTGTATACAGGGGGTACTGGTACACAGTCAATGTGCGGGGGCACCGGTTAGTCGAGGTAATATGTACATGTAGGTAGAGTTATTAAAGTGACTATGCATAGATAATAACAGAGAGTAGCAGCAGTGTAGAAGAGGGGGGGGGGCAATGCAAATAGTCTGGGTAGCCATTTGATTAGATGTTCAGGAGTCTTCAGGCTTGGGGGTAGAAGCTGGTTAGTCTTGTACAGAGACTAAAGAGAGCAGAGCATGGAGATCACGTATCAGGCTGTTATTTTGGCTGCTCTTAAAGAGCTGCTTCCCACAGGTAGCAGCAGGCAGGTAACAACGGGTAATTTGGCTGGTGATCTGAAAACGTTAGACAGTTCTCTGGTTCTGATGAGATGCCAAACGGCCCCGCCTACAGTGGCTCTGCCTCTGTGCCATTTGGGACACAAGACAATTCAATCTGGCCATGGTCAAAAGTAGTGCACTAAACAGGGACTATGGTGCCATTTGGGATGTATACTGCTACGGCTCTTCCCAGTTCCACCCCCTGGACTGCCGCGGTTGCTTCCCAGTTCCACCCCCTGGACTGCCGCGGCTGCTTCCCAGTTCCACCCCGTGGACTGCCGCGGCTGCTTCCCAGTTCCACCCCCTGGACTGCCGCGGCTGCTTCCCAGTTCCACCCCCTGGACTGCCGCGGCTGCTTCCCAGTTCCACCCCCTGGACTGCCGCGGCTGCTTCCCAGTTCCACCCCCTGGACTGCCGCGGCTGCTTCCCAGTTCCACCCCCTGGACTGCTGTGGCTCTTCCCAGTTCCACCCCCTGGACTGCTGCGGCTCTTCCCAGTTCCACCCCCTGGACTGAATCCAGTTTATTACAGTTTTCTAACAGCGGTGTCCAAGCTCTCTGGTTACTGTAATTCAATCGTAATAATTACTACGTTGTCCTCTGTGTCTAATTATAAGCCCAGTTGTTTTGCTCCTTTTGGGTGGTAATATAATCATGCCACGTGTCAGTAGTCAGAGGAGTTGGCTGAAGCAGTGAGGCCTATAGTTGGGACCATGGTAATAATACAAGGCTAATGAAGGTCTTCATGTATTGATGGAAGTAGTTATTCCTCAACCAGAGCCGCCTCTCTTCCTCCTCTCTTCCTCCTCTCCTCTGCTCATTGATTCTCTAGATTCCAGACAGGCTCTGGGTAGTAGTGCATCTCTCGCTCTAGATGCCAGACATGCTCTGGGTAGTAGTGCATCGCTCTCTCTCTAGATTCCAGACAGGCTCTGGGTAGTAGTGCATCTCTCTCTCTAGATTCCAGACATGCTCTGGGTAGTAGTGCATCTCTCTCTCTCTCTCGATTCCAGACATGCTCTGGGTAGTAGTGCGTCTCTCTCTCTCTCTCTCTTGATTCCAGACATGCCCTGGGTAGTAGTGCATCTCTCTCTCTCTAGATTCCAGACATGCTCTGGGTAGTAGTGCATCTCTCTCTCTCTCTAGATTCCAGACATGCTCTGGGTAGTAGTGCATCTCTCTCTCTCTCTCTAGATTCCAGACATGCTCTGGGTAGTAGTGCATCTCTCTCTCTCTCTAGATTCCAGACATGCTCTGGGTAGTAGTGCATCTCTCTCTCTCTAGATTCCAGACATGCTCTGGGTAGTAGTGCATCTCTCTCTCTCTCGATTCCAGACATGCTCTGGGTAGTAGTGCATCTCTCTCGATTCCAGACATGCTCTGGGTAGTAGTGCATCTCTCTAGATTCCAGACATGCTCTGGGTAGTAGTGCATCTCTCTCTCTCTCTAGATTCCAGACATGCTCTGGGTAGTAGTGCATCTCCCTCTCTCTAGATTCCAGACATGCTCTGGGTAGTAGTGCATCTCTCTCTCTCTAGATTCCAGACATGCTCTGGGTAGTAGTGCATCTCTCTCTCTCTCTAGATTCCAGACATGCTCTGGGTAGTAGTGCATCTCTCTCTAGATTCCAGACATGCTCTGGGTAGTAGAGGGTCTCTCTCTCTCTAGATTCCAGACATGCTCTGGGTAGTAGAGGGTCTCTCTCTCTAGATTCCAGACATGCTCTGGGTAGTAGTGCATCTCTCTCTCTCTAGATTCCAGACATGCTCTGGGTAGTAGTGCATCTCTCTCTCTCTAGATTCCAGACATGCTCTGGGTAGTAGAGGGTCTCTCTCTCTCTCTAGATTCCAGACATGCTCTGGGTAGTAGTGCATCTCTCTCTCTCTAGATTCCAGACATGCTCTGGGTAGTAGAGGGTCTCTCTCTGTCTAGATTCCAGACATGCTCTGGGTAGTAGAGGGTCTCTCTCTCTCTAGATTCCAGACATGCTCTGGGTAGTAGTGCATCTCTCTCTCTCTAGATTCCAGACATGCTCTGGGTAGTAGAGGGTCTCTCTCTCTCTAGATTCCAGACATGCTCTGGGTAGTAGAGGGTCTCTCTCTCTCTAGATTCCAGACATGCTCTGGGTAGTAGAGGGTCTCTCTCTCTCTAGATTCCAGACATGCTCTGGGTAGTAGAGGGTCTCTCTCTCTCTAGATTCCAGACATGCTCTGGGTAGTAGAGGGTCTCTCTCTCTCTAGATTCCAGACATGCTCTGGGTAGTAGAGGGTCTCTCTCTCTCTAGATTCCAGACATGCTCTGGGTAGTAGAGGGTCTCTCTCTCTCTAGATTCCAGACATGCTCTGGGTAGTAGAGGGTCTCTCTCTCTCTAGATTCCAGACATGCTCTGGGTAGTAGAGGGTCTCTCTCTCTCTAGATTCCAGACATGCTCTGGGTAGTAGTGCATCTCTCTCTAGATTCCAGACATGCTCTGGGTAGTAGAGGGTCTCTCTCTCTCTAGAGTCCAGACATGCTCTGGGTAGTAGAGGGTCTCTCTCTCTCTAGATTCCAGACATGCTCTGGGTAGTAGTGCATCTCTCTCTCTCTAGATTCCAGACATGCTCTGGGTAGTAGTGCATCTCTCTCTAGATTCCAGACATGCTCTGGGTAGTAGAGGGTCTCTCTCTCTAGATTCCAGACATGCTCTGGGTAGTAGAGGGTCTCTCTCTCTAGATTCCAGACATGCTCTGGGTAGTAGTGCATCTCTCTCTAGATTCCAGACATGCTCTGGGTAGTAGAGGGTCTCTCTCTCTCTAGATTCCAGACATGCTCTGGGTAGTAGAGGGTCTCTCTCTCTCTAGATTCCAGACATGCTCTGGGTAGTAGTGCATCTCTCTCTCTCTAGATTCCAGACATGCTCTGGGTAGTAGTGCATCTCTCTCTAGATTCCAGACATGCTCTGGGTAGTAGTGCATCTCTCTCTCTCTAGATTCCAGACATGCTCTGGGTAGTAGTGCATCTCTCTCTCTCTAGATTCCAGACATGCTCTGGGTAGTAGTGCATCTCTCTCTCTCTAGATTCCAGACATGCTCTGGGTAGTAGTGCATCTCTCTCTCTCTAGATTCCAGACATGCTCTGGGTAGTAGTGAATCTGCATGCAGGTGTTTTTCACAGCTCTTTTATTAACACTATTTTCCCCCCTCTCTCCTCTCCCCCCTCTCTCTCTCTGCCCCCCCCCCCCCTCTCTCTCCCCTCCCTGCTCCCCTCTCTCTCCTCCCCTCTCTCTCCTCCCCTCTCTCCTCCCCTCTCTGCTCCCCCCTCACTGCTCCCCCCTCTCTCCTCCCCTCCTCTCTCTCTCTCTCTCTAGACAAGCAGAAACCCCAGATAAACTCAGAGGAGCTCCAGATTAAAAAGGTGAAGAAGAAGAAGAAGAAGAAACACAAAGAGAGTGAGAGGGAGAAGTGGAAACGTCCCAAGATGTACAGCAGGTCCAGCCAGACCGTGTGTGCTGGTCTCCTCTCTGAGCTCCATGCAGGCCTGGCCTCCAAACAACAGCCCCACCACCACCACGGCCACACAGAGTTCAAACCCCCGCTCCCCGTCCACCACCATCACACCTCCACCACCTCATCCATCAAACAGGAGAACTGCTACAGCCCCTCTCCAACTCTGTCCCTCTCCAAGCCCCTATGGAGCAGCAGCAATAGCAGTAGCAGTAGCATTAGTAGTTGGGACCCAGCTTCCCCCATGACATCCCCCCTCCAGATCCCCCAGCCACGGTGCCCCCAGCCTGGCTTTGAGAACCTGGAGTTCGCCCGCTTCATCCACGTAGAGGAACAACCCAACGGTGGAGCCCTGGTGGCACACGCCTACTGCAGCGAGCTCTCGGCCCTGTCTCCAGCGGAGATGCAGCAGTTCGCCCAGGAGTTTGTTACCCTAGCCTTCAGCGAGGACACGTCATCCCAGGCAGCTCACTATGTCATGGGCATCATCCACGGGGCGGCCTCCTACCTGCCAGACTTCCTGGACTACTTCTCCTGGAAGTTCCCCTCGTCGCCGGTCAAGATGGAGATCCTGGGGAAGAAGGATATAGAGACCACCACCATGCTCAACTTCCACAATCAGGTGAGGAGGCTGTTTGGTTGGTTTGTTTTAGTGCTGGCTGTATTTGTTACAGTATTTGATGCTAAATCTGACTATATTGTAATTGAACCATACCACCCTGCATCCCACTGCTGGCTTGCCACTGAAGATAAGCAGGGTCGGTCCTGGTCGGTCTGTGGATGGGAGACCAGATGCTGGAAGTGGTGTTGGAAGGCTAGTAGGAGGAACACTTTCCTCTGGGCTGAAAAATAATAATATCCCAATTCTCCAGGGCAGTGATTGGGGACAGTCACAGGGTGCTGTCTTTTTGATGGGATGTTAAATGGGTGTCACAACTCTCTGTGGTCACTAAAGATCCCGTGATAAGAGTAGGGGTATTAACCGTGGTGTCCTGGCTAAATTCCCAATCTGGCCCACATACCATCACGGTCACCTAGTCATCCCCAGTTTCCAATTGGCTCATTCTTCACCCCTGTAACTATTCCCCGGGTCGTTGATGTAAATGAGAAAATACAACCTGGATGGAAGTGTGTTCATCACTAATCACACTCTTCTTTGTTGAAGAAAAACAGTACAAGGTTGAGTTCTATCTAGAGAGATTTAGCTGAATGAATACAAGCAACAATCCTAAGCCGTTGTATACAGGACCAGTCAAAAGTTTGGACATACCTACTCATTCCAAGGTCTTTATTTAGTTTTTTACTATTTTCTATATTGTAGAATAATAGTGAAGACATCAAAACTATGAAATAACACATATGGAATCATGTAGTAACCAAAACAGTGTTAAACAAATCAAAATATATTTTCTATTTGAGATCCTTCGAAGGAGCCAGCCTTTTGCCTTGATGACAGCTTTGCACACTCTTGGCAAGAAAGCCCTTGAATGAGTAGGTGTGTCCAAACGTTTGACTGGTCCTGTATATCTGGAGTAGACTATCATCATAACACGGCCTTGGTTTTACAGAACTACAGACTAAAGAAATAATAGGGCTTGTGTGAAATGAAATCCACTTCTGAATATTTTCGGGATATCTCTTAATGCTGAGCGGGCTGTAAGCTAAAGCCTCTAGTCCTGTTTGAAGGGGTTTGTTCTGTTTGAATGATTTGAAATGCTGCGTTACACACAGCCCCTTCCAAAGCCCAGGCTATGCTGCTATCAGGGATATCCTCTCCCTCTGTGAGGCTGCCACTGGCAACCATCAGATCATTTTTCACCCTGCTTCTACTAAATCCAATATGGAGCCCTTGAATAGAGGCTTTCGAGGGCTTTGTCCCAATTGGCTCCCTATTTATTGCACTATTTTTGACCAGAGCTTTAATATAGGGAATAGGGTGCCATTTGGGATGCTACCATGGTAAAAAATGAGTTCTAATCAAATGCTAGTCTTTTCCCAGGCCTCTGTCTCTCTCTCAGAATGTTCTTTAACATGGAATAAAGAGCTGATTCTAGAACTTGGAAATATCGCTACGTTCTCTTGCCATTTAGAACCCTGTGATGTAATACACTAATTGTAATTTAATCTAAAGCTGGGCAGCGGAGGGTGAACACTGGGTCTGGTTGTATATTGAGATCATCCTGCCTTCAGCTTGGTTCAGGAGCAGAGCTTGGCTGGTATTTTGGAAGTTATGACAGCCACCCTAGTATCCATGAGTTGGTTAGGACAACTGTCCCCCCCCAGCCACCCTAGTATCCATGAGTTGGTTAGGACAACTGCCCCCCCCCCAGCCACCCTAGTATCCATGAGTTGGTTAGGACAACTGTCCCCCCCCCCAGCCACCCTAGTATCCATGAGTTGGTTAGGACAACTGTCCCCCCCCCAGCCACCCTAGTATCCATGAGTTGGTTAGGACAACTGTCCCCCCCCCCAGCCACCCTAGTATCCATGAGTTGGTTAGGACAACTGTCCCCCCCCAGCCACCCTAGTATCCATGAGTTGGTGAGGACAACTGTCCCCCCCCCAGCCACCCTAGTATCCATGAGTTGGTGAGGACAACTGTCCCCCCCCCAGCCACCCTAGTATCCATGAGTTGGTGAGGACAACTGTCCCCCCCCAGCCACCCTAGTATCCATGAGTTGGTTAGGACAACTGTCCCCCCCCAGCCACCCTAGTATCCATGAGTTGGTTAGGACAACTGTCCCCCCCCAGCCACCCTAGTATCCATGAGTTGGTTAGGACAACTGTCCCCCCCCAGCCACCCTAGTATCCATGAGTTGGTTAGGACAACTGTCCTCCCCAGCCACCCTAGTATCCATGAGTTGGTTAGGACAACTGTCCCCCAGCCACCCTAGTATCCATGAGTTGGTTAGGACAACTGTCCCCCAGCCACCCTAGTATCCATGAGTTGGTTAGGACAACTGTCCCCCAGCCACCCTAGTATCCATGAGTTGGTTAGGACAACTGTCTCCCCCCAGCCACCCTAGTATCCATGAGTTGGTTAGGACAACTGTCCCCCCCCAGCCACCCTAGTATCCATGAGTTGGTTAGGACAACTGTCCCCCCCAGCCACCCTAGTATCCATGAGTTGGTTAGGACAACTGTCCCCCCCCAGCCACCCTAGTATCCATGAGTTGGTTAGGACAACTGTCCCCCCCCCAGCCACCCTAGTATCCATGAGTTGGTTAGGACAACTGTCCCCCCCCCCCCCCAGCCACCCTAGTATCCATGAGTTGGTTAGGACAACTGTCCCCCCCCCAGCCACCCTAGTATCCATGAGTTGGTGAGGACAACTGTCCCCCCCCCCAGCCACCCTAGTATCCATGAGTTGGTTAGGACAACTGTCCCCCCCCCAGCCACCCTAGTATCCATGAGTTGGTGAGGACAACTGTCCCCCCCCCCCAGCCACCCTAGTATCCATGAGTTGGTTAGGACAACTGTCCCCCCCCAGCCACCCTAGTATCCATGAGTTGGTTAGGACAACTGTCCCCCCCCCAGCCACCCTAGTATCCATGGGTTGGTTAGGACAACTGTCCCCCCCCCAGCCACCCTAGTATCCATGAGTTGGTTAGGACAACTGTCTCCCCCCAGCCACCCTAGTATCCATGAGTTGGTTAGGACAACTGTCCCCCCAGCCACCCTAGTATCCATGAGTTGGTTAGGACAACTGTCCCCCCCCAGCCACCCTAGTATCCATGAGTTGGTTAGGACAACTGTCCCCCCCCAGCCACCCTAGTATCCATGAGTTGGTTAGGACAACTGTCTCCCCCCAGCCACCCTAGTATCCATGAGTTGGTTAGGACAACTGTCCCTCAGCCACCCTAGTATCCATGAGTTGGTTAGGACAACTGTCCCCCAGCCACCCTAGTATCCATGAGTTGGTTAGGACAACTGTCCCCCCCCAGCCACCCTAGTATCCATGAGTTGGTTAGGACAACTGTCCCCCCCCAGCCACCCTAGTATCCATGAGTTGGTTAGGACAACTGTCTCCCCCCAGCCACCCTAGTATCCATGAGTTGGTTAGGACAACTGTCCCCCCAGCCACCCTAGTATCCATGAGTTGGTTAGGACAACTGTCCCCCCCCAGCCACCCTAGTATCCATGAGTTGGTTAGGACAACTGTCCTCCCCAGCCACCCTAGTATCCATGAGTTGGTTAGGACAACTGTCCCCCCCCAGCCACCCTAGTATCCATGAGTTGGTTAGGACAACTGTCCCCCCCCAGCCACCCTAGTATCCATGAGTTGGTTAGGACAACTGTCCCCCCCCAGCCACCCTAGTATCCATGAGTTGGTTAGGACAACTGTCCCCCCCCAGCCACCCTAGTATCCATGAGTTGGTTAGGACAACTGTCCCCCCCCAGCCACCCTAGTATCCATGAGTTGGTTAGGACAACTGTCCCCCCCCAGCCACCCTAGTATCCATGAGTTGGTTAGGACAACTGTCCCCCCCCAGCCACCCTAGTATCCATGAGTTGGTTAGGACAACTGTCCCCCCCCAGCCACCCTAGTATCCATGAGTTGGTTAGGACAACTGTCCCCCCCCAGCCACCCTAGTATCCATGAGTTGGTTAGGACAACTGTCCCCCCCCAGCCACCCTAGTATCCATGAGTTGGTTAGGACAACTGTCCCCCCCCAGCCACCCTAGTATCCATGAGTTGGTTAGGACAACTGTCCCCCCCCAGCCACCCTAGTATCCATGAGTTGGTTAGGACAACTGTCCCCCAGCCACCCTAGTATCCATGAGTTGGTTAGGACAACTGTCCCCCCCCAGCCACCCTAGTATCCATGAGTTGGTTAGGACAACTGTCCCCCCCCAGCCACCCTAGTATCCATGAGTTGGTTAGGACAACTGTCCCCCCCCAGCCACCCTAGTATCCATGAGTTGGTTAGGACAACTGCCCCCCCCCCAGCCACCCTAGTATCCATGAGTTGGTTAGGACAACTGTCCCCCCCCCCAGCCACCCTAGTATCCATGAGTTGGTTAGGACAACTGTCCCCCCCCAGCCACCCTAGTATCCATGAGTTGGTTAGGACAACTGTCCCCCCCCCCAGCCACCCTAGTATCCATGAGTTGGTTAGGACAACTGTCCCCCCCCAGCCACCCTAGTATCCATGAGTTGGTGAGGACAACTGTCCCCCCCCCCAGCCACCCTAGTATCCATGAGTTGGTGAGGACAACTGTCCCCCCCCCAGCCACCCTAGTATCCATGAGTTGGTGAGGACAACTGTCCCCCCCCAGCCACCCTAGTATCCATGAGTTGGTTAGGACAACTGTCCCCCCCCAGCCACCCTAGTATCCATGAGTTGGTTAGGACAACTGTCCCCCCCCAGCCACCCTAGTATCCATGAGTTGGTTAGGACAACTGTCCCCCCCCAGCCACCCTAGTATCCATGAGTTGGTTAGGACAACTGTCCTCCCCAGCCACCCTAGTATCCATGAGTTGGTTAGGACAACTGTCCCCCAGCCACCCTAGTATCCATGAGTTGGTTAGGACAACTGTCCCCCAGCCACCCTAGTATCCATGAGTTGGTTAGGACAACTGTCCCCCAGCCACCCTAGTATCCATGAGTTGGTTAGGACAACTGTCTCCCCCCAGCCACCCTAGTATCCATGAGTTGGTTAGGACAACTGTCCCCCCCCAGCCACCCTAGTATCCATGAGTTGGTTAGGACAACTGTCCCCCCCAGCCACCCTAGTATCCATGAGTTGGTTAGGACAACTGTCCCCCCCCAGCCACCCTAGTATCCATGAGTTGGTTAGGACAACTGTCCCCCCCCCAGCCACCCTAGTATCCATGAGTTGGTTAGGACAACTGTCCCCCCCCCCCCCCAGCCACCCTAGTATCCATGAGTTGGTTAGGACAACTGTCCCCCCCCAGCCACCCTAGTATCCATGAGTTGGTGAGGACAACTGTCCCCCCCCCCAGCCACCCTAGTATCCATGAGTTGGTTAGGACAACTGTCCCCCCCCCAGCCACCCTAGTATCCATGAGTTGGTGAGGACAACTGTCCCCCCCCCCAGCCACCCTAGTATCCATGAGTTGGTTAGGACAACTGTCCCCCCCCAGCCACCCTAGTATCCATGAGTTGGTTAGGACAACTGTCCCCCCCCCAGCCACCCTAGTATCCATGAGTTGGTTAGGACAACTGTCCCCCCCCAGCCACCCTAGTATCCATGAGTTGGTTAGGACAACTGTCCCCCCAGCCACCCTAGTATCCATGAGTTGGTTAGGACAACTGTCCCCCCCCAGCCACCCTAGTATCCATGAGTTGGTTAGGACAACTGTCCCCCCCCAGCCACCCTAGTATCCATGAGTTGGTTAGGACAACTGTCTCCCCCCAGCCACCCTAGTATCCATGAGTTGGTTAGGACAACTGTCCCTCAGCCACCCTAGTATCCATGAGTTGGTTAGGACAACTGTCCCCCAGCCACCCTAGTATCCATGAGTTGGTTAGGACAACTGTCCCCCCCCAGCCACCCTAGTATCCATGAGTTGGTTAGGACAACTGTCCCCCCCCAGCCACCCTAGTATCCATGAGTTGGTTAGGACAACTGTCTCCCCCCAGCCACCCTAGTATCCATGAGTTGGTTAGGACAACTGTCCCCCCAGCCACCCTAGTATCCATGAGTTGGTTAGGACAACTGTCCCCCCCCAGCCACCCTAGTATCCATGAGTTGGTTAGGACAACTGTCCTCCCCAGCCACCCTAGTATCCATGAGTTGGTTAGGACAACTGTCCCCCCCCAGCCACCCTAGTATCCATGAGTTGGTTAGGACAACTGTCCCCCCCCAGCCACCCTAGTATCCATGAGTTGGTTAGGACAACTGTCCCCCCCCAGCCACCCTAGTATCCATGAGTTGGTTAGGACAACTGTCCCCCCCCAGCCACCCTAGTATCCATGAGTTGGTTAGGACAACTGTCCCCCCCCAGCCACCCTAGTATCCATGAGTTGGTTAGGACAACTGTCCCCCCCCAGCCACCCTAGTATCCATGAGTTGGTTAGGACAACTGTCCCCCCCCAGCCACCCTAGTATCCATGAGTTGGTTAGGACAACTGTCCCCCCCCAGCCACCCTAGTATCCATGAGTTGGTTAGGACAACTGTCCCCCCCCCAGCCACCCTAGTATCCATGAGTTGGTTAGGACAACTGTCCCCCCCCAGCCACCCTAGTATCCATGAGTTGGTTAGGACAACTGTCCCCCCCCAGCCACCCTAGTATCCATGAGTTGGTTAGGACAACTGTCCCCCCCCAGCCACCCTAGTATCCATGAGTTGGTTAGGACAACTGTCCCCCAGCCACCCTAGTATCCATGAGTTGGTTAGGACAACTGTCCCCCCCCAGCCACCCTAGTATCCATGAGTTGGTTAGGACAACTGTCCCCCCCCAGCCACCCTAGTATCCATGAGTTGGTTAGGACAACTGTCCCTCAGCCACCCTAGTATCCATGAGTTGGTACAGCAGCATTAAGAAACTCACGGACTCTGAGTTAGCACTGACGGACCCCGCTACCTGGTCTCCACTGACGGAACCCGCTGCCTGATCTCCACTGACGGACCCCGCTGCCGTATCTCCACTGACGGACCCCGCTGCCTGGTCTCCACTGACGGACCCCGCTGCCTGACCTCCACTGACGGACCCCGCTGCCTGACCTCCACTGACGGACCCCGCTGCCTGGTCTCCACTGACGGACCCCGCTGCCTGGTCTCCACTGACGGACCCCGCTGCCTGGTCTCCACTGACGGACCCCGCTGCCTGGTCTCCACTGACGGACCCCGCTGCCTGGTCTCCACTGACGGACCCCGCTGCCTGGTCTCCACTGACGGACCCCGCTGCCTGGTCTCCACTGACGGACCCCGATGCCTGATCTCCACTGACGGACCCCGCTGCCTGGTCTCCACTGACGGACCCCGATGCCTGGTCTCCACTGACGGACCCCGATGCCTGGTCTCCACTCCACTGACGGACCCCGCTGCCTGGTCTCCCCTCCCAGTCCTCATAATAATTGTTCTGCAGCAGCTGATGTGCCAGAAACAATGTGGCCTAATCGGTTAAAGAGAGCTTCACCGAGGACTTGGGCCAGGTTTTTAAATGTTTTATTTAACCTTTATTTAACTCGGCAAGTCAGTTAAGAACAGATTCTTATTTTCAATAACAGTCTAGGAACAGTGGGTTAACTGCCTGTTCAGGGGCCGAACAACATATTCTTATTTTCAATGACGGTCTAGGAACAGTGGGTTAACTGCCTGTTCAGGGGCCGAACAACAGATTCTTATTTTTTAAAAAAAATAATAATAATTGTCAGCTCGGGGATTTGATCTTGCAACCTTTCGGTTACTAGTCCAACGCTCTAACCACTAGGATACCTGCCTGCCCCTACACTCTAACCACTAGGGTACCTGCTGCAGTTATTCCTTAACTTTTAGTCAGTTACACAAAACATTTTGAAGGGATTTCCCCCCTTAAAATAAGTGTAAAATGTAAGGGTGCACATGAGGTCCCTGAAGTGCTTCATTCAGTATAGATATTAATGAACGCAGCATATGTGGAGGTGAATGTTGCTTTCCCCTGTCCTGGTTTCAGAAGGAAAACATCTGCCAGCTACTTAGCTAAACAATGGAAGGTGCACAATCCATGGCTACGAAGCCTGCTGGTTAGCTAGCTAGCTACTTAGCTAAACAATGGAAGGTGCACAATCCATGGCTACGAAGCCTGCTGGTTAGCTAGCTAGCTACTTAGCTAAACAATTGAAGGTGCACAATCCATGGCTACGAAGCCTGCTGGTTAGCTAGCCAGCTACTTAGCTAAACAATGGAAGGTGCACAATCCATGGCTACGAAGCCTGCTGGTTAGCTAGCTAGCTACTTAGCTAAGCAATGGAAGGTGCACAATCCATGGCTACGAAGCCTGCTGGTTAGCTAGCTAGCTACTTAGCTAAACAATGGAAGGTGCACAATCCATGGCTACGAAGCCTGCTGGTTAGCTAGCTAGCGTAAACTCACCCCATTCCGTACAAATGTGTGCCACCGCAACATTCAAAGGCTACAAAGAAAACTAATGGGATTGTAGCGACTGTGTTGACATCAAAATTGGGGGCGTGAACTAGGTTTCTATTCAAGCGTTGATCGACATGGTAATGGCTCTATAGTATTGGACAAAAGTTGAAAAAACGGACCCTCCTTTACATGTTGACGTGTCATGTTGTAACGTACAGCACGCATAAAGCAACTATTTCTGTCTTACAATCTCTCTCCACCAGGTGTAGCACTTCTATCATCCTTTAAAAACAAGAAATGGACAGTGACGGAGGTAAGGGGGGGATACCTGAATCGGGGCATCTCCATGGTAACCAAGACTCTTTCTGCCATACATGCCTTCAAACTGCCATAAACCCCTTAAATGATGCCCTTAACTAATGAAATGTTTGAGGGGCTATATGCAACACCCTTAAATTCCTGTAGGCAAGGGGAAGTTATTCCTTAGCCTCTCGCGACGAGCAATCCCGTATCCGGGAGCGCAATCATAGCCTCAAACGCATTAGCATAACGCAGCGGACATAGAAACTTTTCCTATTCATGAAAATCGCAAATGAAATAAAATAAATATATTCAAACACAAGTTTAGCCTTTTGTTAACAACACTGTCATCTCAGATTTTCAAAATATGCATTACAGCCAACGCTAGATAAGCATTTGTGTAAGTTTATCATGGCATAATGCTATGCTAGCTCTGCTGGCAGCAGGCAACATTTTCACGAAAATAAGAAAAGCAACCAAATTAAATCATTTACCTTTGAAGAACTTCAGATGCTTTCACTCAGGAGACTCCCAGTTAGATAGGAAATGTTCCTTTTTTACAAAAATATAATTTTTGTAGGCGAAATAGCTCCCGTTTCTTCATCATGCATGGCTGAGAAATCGACCGGAAAATGCTACAACTATAACGCCAAACTTTTTTCAAAATTTGCTCCATAATATCGACAAACACGGCAAACGTTGTTTAGGATCCATCCTCAAGGTGTTTTTAACATATATATTCGATAATGTATCCGTCGAGGCAATTGGTTTCTCATAAGAAGCAGTTGGAAAAATGGCTACCTCAGTATTTTACGCAAGGTTTCCTGCTGGAGACACCATGTGACCACATGCTATATATGGTCCCTTACAGCCATTCTTCAATGGAAATGCCTAAAAATATGTCACAATGCTGTAGACACCTTGGGGAATACGTGGAAGGTAAGCTCATTCGTAGCTCATTCACAGCCATATAAGGAGTCATTGGCATGAGGCGGTTTCAAAAAATGTGGCACTTCCTGGTTGGATTTTTATCTGGGTTTCGCCTGTAACATCAGTTCTGTGGCACTCACAGACAATATCTTTGCAGTTTTGGAAACGTCAGTGTTTTCTTTCCAAAGCTGTCAATTATATGCAGAGTCAAGCATCTTTTCGTGACAAAATATCTTGTTTAAAACGGGAATGTTTTTCATCCAAATTTTTTAATAGCGCCACCTAGTCGCAAGAAGTTAAGGGAAACCCTTAAGGGAAACACGTAAGCTGTTTTATACAACCGGGCCCTGTCAAATTTAACCCCGCAGTCTAGATTACAGACGTGTTATGCTAACTAACTACCTGCCTGCTGTCTCACACTCTCGATTCGCCAGCAGTCAGACAGTCAGTCTCTCACTCAGACAGTCAGACAGTCAGTCTCTCACTCCGTCACACCGGCATCGTCATCAATAGAAACATGACCTCAGTAAAACAGCCTCACCAGCAATATTCCTCTCGTCCTTCAAACTGATGCTGCGTGCGCCGAACGCTGGATTATTCTGTGTGTGTGTGTGTGTGTGTGTGTGTGTGTGTGTGTGTGTGTGTGTGTCGGGCCATGTAATTGTCCCTGCCTTACTCACACACTAATGATGCGAACCATCTCAGAGAAGGAAGAGATGTGATGAGGGCATTAGTAACCCACGCATGGCCATGTCAGAGCGTGTATGTGTATTTACGTGTGAGTGTGTTGGTCTGTAAGCTTGTGTGTGCTTGCGTGCGTCCCCACAGGGAACTGCGTGTCTGAAGTGCAGGGCTGCAGGCAGGCCAACTGAATCATTATCTATACACTGGGTGGTTCGAGCCCTGAATGTTGATTGGCTGAAAGCCATAGTATATCAGACGGTATAACAAAACAGAATGAGTGAGGGGGAGCAGGAGGAAGGGTGGAGGATGTCTTCTCTGTGAGGAACAGCTGTTTGCTTCCATTTCCACACGCAGGAGTGCACTAAAGTGTCTCCACAAAGAGATTATCTCGTAGCCAGGGCTGACACACACACACACACAGCCCTGATAACGGAGGGAACGGAACGAGGGAGGAGGTCAAATAAAAGGAGGGAGGGAACAAAACGAGAGGCCAATGGCAGCATTGCTCTTTTTAAAGTCAAATCAAAGAAAAGGGACCAATGAAGACCCTACATTTCTGATGTATGATATTCCACACTGTCGGGTGTAGCAGGTATAACTATGCATACATTTGCAGGGTAATGTATGTACTGTGGGTGGTACTGGTAGCTCCCCAC
This sequence comes from Oncorhynchus mykiss, assembly GCF_057628025.1. Lineage (NCBI taxonomy): Eukaryota > Metazoa > Chordata > Actinopteri > Salmoniformes > Salmonidae > Oncorhynchus > Oncorhynchus mykiss. The sequence continues at coordinate 2,024,555 of NC_143042.1, read as the reverse complement.
CCACACCAGAAACCTCCGTAGGTTCAGGTTCTGTCAGATCATTCCTGAAGGAAGGAAAGGAGACGAGGAAAGGAGGCCATTCTAGAATATGAATGAAGGCCCCAATGAAGACCCTACATTTCTGGTGTATACTGTTTCACACATTGGTAGGCCCGCACAATACACACAGTACTGTGTGTGGTGGCTGCCCAGGAGACAACCTGGGTAATGACTATAGGAACAGAAGGAATAACTGTTTGTTAGTCCCGTCGTCTTGCTGAAGTGCAGCTGGATGAGAAGACGGAGAGGAAGACCGTTTAGTCTCTTGAGAATATACACCCGTAGGTCATGAGGTAAATCACTATGTAATTGGTCAGGCTCTGTTTTTGTTTGTTCTTTAACCCTTGTTTTACCAGGTAAGTTGACTGAGAACACATTAATTTACAGCAACGACCTGGGGAATAGTTACAGGGGAGAGGAGGGGGGCTGAATGAGCCAATTGTAAGCTGGGGATAATTAGGTGGTCATGATGGTATGAAGACCAGATTGGAAATTTAGTCAGGTCACTGGGGTTACCACCCCTACTCTTACACTAAGTACCATGGGATCTTTAGTGACCACAGAGAGTCAGGACACCTGTTTAACGTCCCATCTGAAAGACGGCACCCTGTGATTGTCTACACAAGACAATGTCCCCAATCACTGCCCTGGAGCATTGGGATATTTTTTTTTAGACCAGAGGAAAGGGTGCCTCCTACTGGCCCTCCAACACCACTTCCGGCAGCATCTGGTCTCCCATCCAGGGTCTGACCAGAACCAACCCTTAGTAAACTTCTGGAAAAAATGGTGGTTGACCAGATACAATGTGATTTCACAGTAAACAAATTGACAACAGAATTTCAGCATGCCTATAAGGAAGGAGACTCAACAAGCACAGAACTTACACAATTGACTGATGATTAGCTGAGAGAAATTGATGATAAAATGATTGTGTGGGCTGTCTTGTTAGATTTCAGTGCAGCTTTGGACATTATTGATCATAGTCTGCTGCTGGAAAACCGTGTGTGTTATGGCTTTACACCCCCTGCTATAATGTGGATAAAGAGTTAGCTGTGTAACAGAACACAGAGGGTGTTCTTTAATGGAAGCCTTTCAAATATAATCCAGTTAGAATCAGGAATTCCCCAGGGTCGCTGTCTAGGCCCATTGCTTTTTTAACATTTTTACTAACAACATGCCACTGACTTTGAGTAAAGCCAGAGCTTCTATGTATGCGGATGACTCAACACTATACACGTCAGCTACTACAGTGACTGAGATGACTGCAACACTCAACAAATAGCTGCAGTTAGTTTCAGAGTGGCTTGCAAGGAATACGGTAGCTCTAAATATTTCTAAAACTAAAAGCATTGTATTTGGAACAAAAACACTCAATAAACCCTAAACCTCAACTAAATCTTGTAATAAATCATGTGAAAATTGAGCAAGTTGTCGTACCTTGACTACTGTTCAGTCGTGTGGTCAGGTGCCACAAATAAGGACTTAGGAAAATTGCAATTGGCTCAGAACAGGGCAGCACGGCTGGCCCTTGGATGTACACAGAGAGCTAATATTAATAATATGCATGTCAATCTCTCCTGGCTGAAAGTGGAGGAGGGATTGACTTCATCACTACTTTTATTTATGAGAGGTATTGACATGTTGAATGCACCAAGCTGTCTGTCTAAACTACTGGCACACAGCTCAGACACCCATACATACCCCACAAGACAAGCCACAAGAGGTCTCTTCACAGTCCCCAAGTCCAGAACAGACTATGGGAGGCACACAGTACTACACAGAGCCATGACTACATGGAACTCTATTCCACAGTACTACATAGAGCCATGACTACATGGAACTCTATTCCACAGTACTACATAGAGCCATGACTACATGGAACTCTATTCCACAGTACTACATAGAGCCATGACTACATGGAACTCTATTCCACAGTACTACATAGAGCCATGACTACATGGAACTCTATTCCACAGTACTACATAGAGCCATGACTACATGGAACTCTATTCCACAGTACTACATAGAGCCATGACTACATGGAACTCTGTTCCACAGTACCACATAGAGCCATGACTACATGGAACTCTGTTCCACAGTACCACATAGAGCCATGACTACATGGAACTCTATTCCACAGTACCACATAGAGCCATGACTACATGGAACTCTATTCCACAGTACCACATAGAGCCATGACTACATGGAACTCTATTCCACAGTACCACATAGAGCCATGATTACATGGAACTCTATTCCACAGTACTACATAGAGCCATGACTACATGGAACTCTATTCCACAGTACTACATAGAGCCATGACTACATGGAACTCTATTCCACAGTACTACATAGAGCCATGACTACATGGAACTCTATTCCACAGTACTACATAGAGCCATGACTACATGGAACTCTATTCCACAGTACTACATAGAGCCATGACTACATGGAACTCTATTCCACAGTACTACATAGAGCCATGACTACATGGAACTCTGTTCCACAGTACCACATAGAGCCATGACTACATGGAACTCTATTACACAGTACTACATAGAGCCATGACTACATGGAACTCTATTCCACAGTACTACATAGAGCCATGACTACATGGAACTCTATTCCACAGTACCACATACAACCATGACTACATGGAACTCTATTCCACAGTACTACATAGAGCCATGACTACATGGAACTCTATTCCACAGTACCACATAGAGCCATGACTACATGGAACTCTATTCCACAGTACTACATAGAGCCATGACTACATGGAACTCTATTCCACAGTACTACATAGAGCCATGACTACATGGAACTCTATTCCACAGTACTACATAGAGCCATGACTACATGGAACTCTATTCCACAGTACTACATAGAGCCATGACTACATGGAACTCTGTTCCACAGTACCACATAGAGCCATGATTACATGGAACTCTATTCCACAGTACTACATAGAGCCATGACTACATGGAACTCTATTCCACAGTACTACATAGAGCCATGACTACATGGAACTCTATTCCACAGTACTACATAGAGCCATGACTACATGGAACTCTATTCCACAGTACCACATAGAGCCATGACTACATGGAACTCTGTTCCACAGTACCACATAGAGTCATGACTACATGGAACTCTATTCCACATCAGGTAACTGACGCAAGCAGTAAAATTACATTTAAAAACAGATAAAAACACCTTATGGAACAGCGGGGACTGGGAAGCAACACAAACATTGGCACAGACATATATACGCACTATACATACACATGGGTTTAGTACTGTAGATATGTGGTGGAGTTAGGGGCCTGAGGGCAGACAGTGTGTTGTGAGTGTATTGTAATGTTTAAAAAATTGTATAAACTGCCTTCATTTTGCTGTACCCCAGGAAGAGTAGCTTTGACAGCAGCTAATGGGGATCCATTATAAATGTAATCCCTGTTTCGCTTCAGAAGCAAGCCAGCAGTGGGATGCAGGGTGGGATGCTGCTGGAAGGAACCCATGTTTATATAATAGTCAATCAATTACACTACACAGAGTACCTTAGCTTAGCCTTTTTAATAGACCAGTTGCTTCATATTTATAACACATCTCAGAGTAAGTGCTGAACTAGGATCAGGTTCGTCCATGTCCATAAGCTCTTATTCATTATGATTTAAAAGGGAGAACTGATCTAAGATCAGCACTCCTACTCTGAGACACTAGTTTTCCATATTACATAATAGATCATGATGAATAAGATTGTATGGACGTGGGGGACCTGATCCTAGATCAGTGATCACAAGATGCTTTGTGAATGAGTACAGGCCCAAATGCTGAGAGGTAGCCTACTCCACTCATCGGGGTATAAGTGGTCTCTCTTTTGCTCTCTCTCTCTCTCGTGTGTCATTGTTAGCAGGGTTCAGGTGAGGGTATGTCTGTAGCTATGAACGGCTCTCTATCAGCAGCCGTTGAGTAGTGTGTGTGTGTCTGTGTGGTGCAGGTGTGTTCAAATGCACATGTGTTTTTGTGTACATTAATTACATTAGTTTACATGTGTGTGTCTCTGTGCCATGTAGCCATTCACGTGTGTGTGTGTGTCTGTTCCCCTCAGCTAGAAGCTTCTACAGGTCAATGTCCCATCAGTTCTCTGCTGCCCCTACACACCCTGCCTGCTGACACACTACACGTGCTACACACACACACCCCTTCACCGTGGGGACGAGAGTTTTCTGGCAGGAAAACACTGACCGCTCTGACTGGAGACTTTAGAAGTGATTCCTGACTTCTTTCAAGTTCTCAATCAATAAAATGCATTCATCAATAAAATGCATTAGTTTATTCTATTAATAGGCCTAACTGATCTGACACAATGCATTTCAGTCATTTAGAACACGAACTTAGCCAGAGTGGCTTTCAGTTAGTCTATTCATCTTAAGATATCTAGGCTAGGTGAGACAACCACATACAGTGTCTGTCAAAGTAAGCTACTTTATTTAGGAAACGTGTACTATCAACAGAGTCAGAGCTGGGGGAGGGGAAGTTCAGAACAGGGCAGCACGGCGGGCCCTTGGATGTACACAGAGAGCTAATATTAATTATATGCATGTCAATCTCTCCTGGCTGAGAAAGCTTCTCTCAAGCTGAAAGCTTCATCACTACTTTTATTTATGAGAGGTATTGACATGTTGAATGCACCAAGCTGTCTGTCTAAACTACTGGCACACAGCTCAGACACCCATACATACCCCACAAGACATGCCACGAGGTCTCTTCACAGTCCCCAAGTCCAGAACAGAAGTATTGACCAGGGTCACACCAAGGTTCTTTGCATTCTGGGAAGGCGACACTGGCGTTGGCAATCATGATGGAGAGGTCATTGAGCGGGCAGGCCTTCCTCGGGAGGAAGAGCAGCTCCGTCTTATCGAGCTTGAGGTGGTGGACCGACATCCAAGCTGAGATATCTGCCAGTCACGCAGACATGTCAGAAATGTAGTTGTCTTCCGCATAGCAATGATAGGAGAGACCATGTGAGGATATGACGAAGCCAAGTGACTTGGTGTATAGAGAGAAGAGGAGAGGGCCTAGAACTAAGCCCCGAGGGACACCAGTAGTGAGAGTACGTGGTGCAGACACAGATCCTCTCCACGTCACCTGGTAGGAGCAGCCTGCCAGGCAGGATGCAATCCAAGAGTGTGCAGAGCCTGAGACACCCAGCCCTGAGAGGCGGGAGAGGAGGATGGTGCACAGGTCTCAATGGCAGTGGATAGATCTAGGAGGATGAGAACAGAAGAGAGAGTCAGCTTTTGCATTGAGGACAGCCTGTGTGGCACAGAGAAGAGCAGTCTGGGTTGAGTGGCCCATCTTGAAGAATGACTGGTTAGGGACCAGAACATTGTTCTGAGAGAGATGAGAAAGTTGAGCAGAGACAGAACACTCAAGTGTTTTGGTAAGAAAATAAAGAAGGGATACAGGTCTATAGTTTGTAACGTCAATGAGTCTCTAGTGTTGATGTCTTGAGGAGGGGAGAGACTTGAATTCTGATTGGCTGAAAGCCATGGTATATCAGATCGTATACTACGGGTATGACAATTGTTACTGCTCTAATTACGTTGGTAACCAGTTTATAGTAGCAATAAGGCACCCCAGAGGTTTGTGGTATATGACCAATATACCACAGCTAAGGGCTGTATCCAGGCACTCCGCGTTGCGTCGTGCCTACGAAGAGCCCGTAGCCATGTTATATTGGCCATATACCACACCCCCTCTGGCCTTATTGCTTTACTATACACTACTACATTGTTGTCAATGGTAGTCCAGTCGTGTTCGATCAGAGATGAGGTTACTTCAAGGGAGAGAGAGGAAGGATACGTTTACATGAAGAACATAGTCATGACCTAGTCATGACCTAGTCATTCCCTAGTCATTCCCTAGTCATTACATAGGCTTAACTGTTCTGTGGCTGGGTCCAGTGTAGTGGGTCTACAGCTTAACTGTTCTGTGGCTGGGTCCAGTGTAGTGGGTCTACATCTTAACTGTTCTGTGGCTGGGTCCAGTGTAGTGGGTCTACATCTTAACTGTTCTGTGGCTGGGTACAGTGTAGTGGGTCTACATCTTAACTGTTCTGTGGCTGGGTCCAGTGTAGTGGGTCTACATCTTAACTGTTCTGTGGCTGGGTCCAGTGTAGTGGGTCTACATCTGTTATGTGGCTGGGTACAGTGTAGTGGGTCTACATCTGTTCTGTGGCTGGGTACAGTGTAGTGGGTGTACAGCTGAGCTGTTCTGTGGCTGGGTCCAGTGTAGTGGGTCTACATCTTAACTGTTCTGTGGCTGGGTACAGTGTAGTGGGTCTACAGCTTAACTGTTCTGTGGCTGGGTCCAGTGTAGTGGGTCTACAGCTTAACTGTTCTGTGGCTGGGTCCAGTGTAGTGGGTCTACATCTTAACTGTTCTGTGGCTGGGTCCAGTGTAGTGGGTCTACATCTGTTCTGTGGCTGGGTACACTGTAGTGGGTCTACATCTTAACTGTTCTGTGGCTGTGTACACTGTAGTGGGTCTACATCCTAACTGTTATGTGGCTGGGTACAGTGTAGTGGGTCTACATCTTAACTGTTCTGTGGCTGGGTCCGGTGTAGTGGGTCCGTCAGGAGCGGGGAAGCCTTTCTAATGGCTGTGGGGAGGTGAGGCCTGTAGAAGGTGGTACTAATCACTGGATATGAAGCGTCTTCCTGGAGGAGTACTCTTAGACGGAGTAGCTCTCTCTTCCTGCCTTTATGTTCTCCCTCTCTCCCTCTAGCTTGAGCGTGTGTTCGCTCACCTACCCCGAGTTTCCTAGCAACGAGCGTTTTTATCCCTGAAAATAGAGCATTGTGAAAAAAGAAAAAGTTGGGGTCTAATGGTGTTGTGGGAATGGCAGGAGGGGGGGGGGTGTCTGGTGGTGTTGTTGGAATGGCTGGAGCGGGTCTCGTGGTGTTGTTGGAATGGCTTGGGGGGGGGGTGTCTGGTTGTGTTGTGGGAATGGCTGGGGGGGGTCTGGTGGCGGTGTGGGAATGGCTGCTATTGGAGGAGCATGCCAGGCTGCTATTGGAGGAGCATGCCAGGCTGCTATTGGAGGAGCATGCCATGTCAGTTCCTTCACTTGACCTTTTGGAGTATTCTGTATTTCCTTGTTATGTGGAGAATGTAATCACTTCCTCTTTGTGCTTAAAGTGACAATCAGAATATGAATGGCCTCATAATCCACTCCAAGGATGTTGTGTGGGTGCGTGGGATTTATTGTGTAGTGTCTCTGTTCCGGTGACCCGCTGTCTCTGTTCCTCTAGTTAGTGCTACGGTGACCCGCTGTCTCTGTTCCTCTAGTTAGTGCTACGGTGACCCGCTGTCTCTGTTCCTCTAGTTAGTGCTAAGGTGACCCGCTGTCTCTGTTCCTCTAGTTAGTGCTACGGTGACCCGCTGTCTCTGTTCCTCTACTTAGTGCTACGGTGACCCGCTGTCTCTGTTCCTCTAGTTAGTGCTACGGTGACCTGCTGTCTCTGTTCCTCTAGTTAGTGCTACGGTGACCCGCTGTCTCTGTTCCTCTAGTTAGTGCTACGGTGACCCGCTACGGTGACCCGCTGTCTCTGTTCCTCTAGTTAGTGCTACGGTGACCCGCTGTCTCTGTTCCTCTAGTTAGTGCTACGGTGACCCGCTGTCTCTGTTCCTCTAGTTAGTGCTACGGTGACCCGCTGTCTCTGTTCCTCTAGTTAGTGCTACGGTGACCTGCTGTCTCTGTTCCTCTAGTTAGTGCTACGGTGACCCGCTACGGTGACCCGCTGTCTCTGTTCCTCTAGTTAGTGCTACGGTGACCCGCTGTCTCTGTTCCTCTAGTTAGTGCTACGGTGACCCGCTGTCTCTGTTCCTCTAGTTAGTGCTACGGTGACCCGCTACGGTGACCCGCTGTCTCTGTTCCTCTAGTTAGTGCTACGGTGACCCGCTGTCTCTGTTCCTCTAGTTAGTGCTACGGTGACCCGCTGTCTCTGTTCCTCTAGTTAGCGCTACGGTGACCCGCTGTGGTGACCCGCTGTCTCTGTTCCTCTAGTTAGTGCTACGGTGACCCGCTGTCTCTGTTCCTCTAGTTAGTGCTACGGTGACCCGCTACGGTGACCCGCTGTCTCTGTTCCTTGTACCAGGACTTGTACCAGGATGTTAACAGTACCCAGGAGAGGACTTGTACCAGGATGTTAACTAACAGTACCCAGGAGAGGACTTGTACCAGGATGTTAACTAACAGTACCCAGGAGAGGACTTGTACCAGGATGTTAACTAATAGTTCCCAGGAGAGGACTTGTACCAGGATGTTAACTAATAGTTCCCAGGAGAGGACTTGTACCAGGATGTTAACTAATAGTTCCCAGGAGAGGACTTGTACCAGGATGTTAACAGTAACCAGGAGAGGACTTGTACAAGGATGTTAACTAACAGTACCCAGGAGAAGACTTGTACCAGGATGTTAACTAACAGTACCCAGGAGAGGACTTGTACCAGGATGTTAACTAACAGTACCCAGGAGAGGACTTGTACCAGGATGTTAACTAACAGTACCCAGGAGAAGACTTGTACCAGGATGTTAACTAACAGTTCCCAGGAGAGGACTTGTACCAGGATGTTCACTAACAGTACCCAGGAGAAGACTTGTACCAGGATGTTAACTAACAGTTCCCAGGAGAGGACTTGTACCAGGATGTTAACAGTACCCAGGAGAGGACTTGTACCAGGATGTTAACAAACAGTACCCAGGAGAGAGGAGAGGACTTGTACCAGGATGTTAACTAACAGTACCCAGGAGAGGACTTGTACCAGGATGTTAACAGTACCCAGGAGAAGACTTGTACCAGGATGTTAACAGTACCCAAGGGAAGACTTGTACCAGGATGTTAACTAACAGTACCCAGGAGAGGACTTGTACCAGGATGTTAACAGTACCCAGGAGAAGACTTGTACCAGGATGTTAACAGTACCCAGGAGAGGACTTGTACCAGGATGTTAACTAACAGTACCCAGGAGAGGACTTGTACCAGGATGTTAACTAACAGTACCCAGGAGAGGACTTGTACCAGGATGTTAACAGTACCCAGGAGAGGACTTGTACCAGGATGTTAACAGTACCCAAGGGAAGACTTGTACCAGGATGTTAACAGTACCCAGGAGAGAGGGGAAGACTTGTTGGCTTCACAGCAGAAGGATCCTGTATAATAGTGGGAGACATGGGGAGGTATTTCCCCTGTCCTCTCAGGGATACAACCAACCTCTGTTATACTTGCTGACTGGAGCATATAACACAGATGAGTAGTACAACACACCTGTGAGTTGACTGAAGCATATAACACAGATGAGTAGTACAACACACCTGTGAGTTGACTGGAACATATAACACAGATGAGTAGTACAACACACCTGTGAGTTGACTGGAGCATATAACACAGATGAGTAGTACAACACACCTGTGAGTTGACTGGAGCATATAACACAGATGAGTAGTACAACACACCTGTGAGTTGACTGGAACATATAACACAGATGAGTAGTACAACACACCTGTGAGTTGACTGGAACATATAACACAGATGAGTAGTACAACACACCTGTGAGTTGACTGGAACATATAACACAGATGAGTAGTACAACACACCTGTGAGTTGACTGGAACATATAACACAGATGAGTAGTACAACACACCTGTGAGTTGACTGGAACATATAACACAGATGAGTAGTACAACACACCTGTGAGTTGACTGGAACATATAACACAGATGAGTAGTACAACACACCTGTGAATTGACTGGAGCATATAACACAGATGAGTAGTACAACACACCTGTGAATTGACTGGAGCATATAACACAGATGAGTAGTACAACACACCTGTGAATTGACTGGAGCGTTCCTTATTGATGTCTGGATAAGTTGTTTGTTTGTGGGACCAGTGTCCCAAAGCTCTTAGATTGTATTTACTGTCTACAGCTGGAGGCATGAATTTTGCAGCTCCAAAACAACCAGCTCCACAACGACCAGCTCCACAACGACCAGCTCCACAACGACCAGGTCCACAACGACCAGCTCCAAAACGACCAGGTCCACAACGACCAGCTCCAAAACAACTAGCTCCACAACGACCAGGTCCATAAGGTCCAAAACGACCAGGTCCACAACGACCAGGTCCAAAACGACCAGGTCCAAAACGACCAGGTCCACAACGACCAGGTCCATAAGGTCCAAAACGACCAGGTCCACAACGACCAGGTCCACAACGACCAGGTCCATAAGGTCCAAAACGACCAGGTCCAAAACGACCAGGTCCATAAGGTCCAAAACGACCAGGTCCACAACGACCAGGTCCACAACGACCAGGTCCACAACGACCAGGTCCATAAGGTCCACAACGACCAGGTCCACAACGACCAGGTCCATAAGGTCCAAAACGACCAGGTCCACAACGACCAGGTCCACAACGACCAGGTTCATAAGGTCCATAACGACAACGACTGGTCCACCTCGACCAGGTCCACAACGACCAGGTCCACAACGACCAGGTCTCTGGTTAAATAAAGGTTACATTTAAAAGGACATGTTATCAGCCAGCGATCTGGATTTGAACCTCGGCATTGGGGGTAATTTATCATTGGACTGTCTGATGTTTGGAATCTGCTGATGGTGTTATCACGTCCTCCCTGTAATCATACTGACAAGATAAGGGATGTGGTGAGGTACTACTCAGCAGGTGTAGCTGTCATCGAGCTGGGTTTTACTCTGCTCCTCTTCATGGAAGAAACACTTCACTGGTTGTGTTTAGTTCAGGTCTGTAGCTGGAAGATGTCTGTCACTGTAGAGTGGTGAACCCAGAACCGAAACCCATTTCACCCAGCGTGTTGAATTCAGTTCTTCAATGTCCTGAGGGCTTAAACATTGATTGTACTTCCACGCCGATAAAATATGACAAATAGTCCTCTATCCATCGCTTTTGGAATTTCCGATGTTCCCGGACTGTCTAGCTTCCGTCTCGATGACCGTTAGCAAGCTGGACAGAGTGGTGAGACTATAAAGGTATGTCCATTATTGATTGAGTCTGTTTTTCCCACCCCCAAAAAATAAACGTTTTACTCAAACAACCAGGGTGCTGAATTGAATGTGCTCGCGGGCCGCATCCATCCCACAAGGCCGTATTTTTGATACCCCCTGTCTAGAGGATCTGTCAGCCCAGACAACAGGAAGGCTTGTGGAGGCAGTATGGAGGCTTGGCAAGGTCAGCAGTGTCTTCCTACTGGAGTGGAGCTTCGGTCTCCCTGTGGCACACAGTTCCTTCCCTCCCACTCTGGCTCCACTCAGCTCCCTCTCTCTCCTTCTCTCCCTCCACTCAGCTCCCTCTCTCTCATTCTCTCCCTCCACTCAGCTCCCTCTCTCTCCTTCTCTCCCTCCACTCAGCTCCCTTTCTACTTCTCTCCCTCCACTCAGCTCCCTGTCTCTCCTTCTCTCCCTCCACTCAGCTCCCTCTCTCTCATTATCTCCCTCCACTCAGCTCCCTCTCTCTCCTTCTCTCCCTCCACTCAGCTCCCTTTCTCTTTCTCTCTCTCCACTCAGCTCCCTCTCTCTCCTTCCCTCCCTCCACTCAGCTCCCTCTCTCTCCTTCTCTCCCTCCACTCAGCTCCCTCTCTCTCATTCTCTCCCTCCACTCAGCTCCCTCTCTCTCCTTCTCTCCCTCCTCAGCTCCCTCTCTCTCCTTCTCTACCTCCACTCAGCTCCCTCTCTCTCCTTCTCTCCCTCCACTCAGCTCCCTCTCTCTCCTTCCCTCCCGCTCTCCCTCCACTTAGCTCCCTCTCTCTCCTTCCCTCCCGCTCTCCCTCCACTTAGCTCCCTCTCTCCTTCTCTCCCTCCACTCAGCTCCCTCTCTCTCCTTCTCTCCCTCAACTCAGCTCCCTCTCTCTCCTTCTCTCCCTCCACTGAGCTCCCTCTCTCTCCTTCCCTCCCGCTCTCCCTCCACTCAGCTCCCTCTCTCCTTCTCTCCCTCGACTCAGCTCCCTCTCTCTCCTTCCCTCCATCCATTCAGCTCCCTTTTGCTCCTTCCCTCTCACTCTCCCTCCACTTAGCTCCCTCTCTCTCCTTCCCTCCCTCCTCAACTCCCTCCCTTCCTCCACTCAGCTCTCTCTTCCCCTCCCTCAGTCCGCACAGCACAGTAGAATTTAGCCCTCAGTCCTGCCAAGAACAACGAAAGAGCGAGCGAGACGAGACTGAGAAAGAAAAGAGGGAGAGACGAGACTGAGGGAGAAAGAAAAGAGAGGGAGAGACGAGACTGAGGGAGAAAGAAAAGAGAGGGAGAGACGAGACTGAGAGGGAGAAAGAAAAGAGAGGGAGAGACGAGACTGAGAGGGAGAAAGAAAAGAGAGGGAGAGACGAGACAGAGGGAGAAAGAAAAGAGTGAGAGGGTCAGGAACACTAACTGTACAGCCATCTGTCCAGAAGACTTCTCTGTTTAGCTGGTTAGTCCAGGCTGCTCTCTCTGTTTAGCTGGTCAGTCCAGGCTGCTCTCTCTGTTTAGCTGGTCAGTCCAGGCTGCTCTCTCTGTTTAGCTGGTCAGCCCAGGCTGCTCTCTCTCTGTTTAACTGGTCAGTCCAGGCTGCTCTCTGTTTAGCTGGTCAGCCCAGGCTGCTCTCTCTGTTTAGCTGGTCAGTCCAGGCTGCTCTCTGTTTAGCTGGTCAGCCCAGGCTGCTCTCTGTTTAGCTGGTCAGTCCAGGCTGCTTTCTCTGTTTAGCTGGTCAGCCCAGGCTGCTCTCTCTGTTTAGCTGGTCAGCCCAGGCTGCTCTCTCTCTGTTTAACTGGTCAGTCCAGGCTGCTCTCTCTGTTTAGCTGGTCAGTCCAGGCTGCTCTCTCTGTTTAGCTGGTCAGTCCAGGCTGCTTTCTCTGTTTAGCTGGTCAGCCCAGGCTGCTCTCTCTGTTTAGCTGGTCAGCCCAGGCTGCTCTCTCTCTGTTTAGCTGGTCAGCCCAGGCTGCTCTCTCTGTTTAGCTGGTCAGTCCAGGCTGCTCTCTGTTTAGCTGGTCAGTCCAGACTGCTCTCTGTTTAGCTGGTCAGCCCAGGCTGCTCTCTCTGTTTAGCTGGTCAGCCCAGGCTGCTCTCTGTTTAGCTGGTCAGTCCAGGCTGCTTTCTCTGTTTAGCTGGTCAGTCCAGGCTGCTCTCTGTTTGGCTGGTCAGTCCAGGCTGCTCTCTCTGTTTAGCTGGTCAGTCCAGGCTGCTCTCTCTATTTAGCTGGTCAGTCCAGGCTGCTCTCTGTTTAGCTGGTCAGTCCAGGCTGCTTTCTCTGTTTAGCTGGTCAGTCCAGGCTGCTCTCTCTATTTAGCTGGTCAGTCCAGGCTGCTCTCTCTATTTAGCTGGTCAGTCCAGGCTGCTCTCTCTATTTAGCTGGTCAGTCCAGGCTGCTCTCTCTGTTTAGCTGGTCAGTCCAGGCTGCTCTCTCTATTTAGCTGGTTAGTCCAGGCTGCTCTCTCTATTTAGCTGGTCAGTCCAGGCTGCTCTCTGTTTAGCTGGTCAGTCCAGGCTGCTCTCTCTATTTAGCTGGTCAGTCCAGACTGCTCTCTCTCTGTTTAGCTGGTCAGTCCAGGCTGCTCTCTCTATTTAGCTGGTCAGTCCAGACTGCTCTCTCTCTGTTTAGCTGGTCAGTCCAGGCTGCTCTCTCTCTGTTTAGCTGGTCAGTCCAGGCTGCTCTCTCTCTGTTTAGCTGGTCAGTCCAGGCTGCTCTCTCTCTGTTTAGCTGGTCAGTCCAGGCTGCTCTCTCTCTGTTTAGCTGGTCAGTCCAGGCTGCTCTCTCTATTTAGCTGGTCAGTCCAGGCTGCTCTCTGTTTAGCTGGTCAGTCCAGGCTGCTCTCTCTATTTAGCTGGTCAGTCCAGACTGCTCTCTCTCTGTTTAGCTGGTCAGTCCAGACTGCTCTCTCTCTGTTTAGCTGGTCAGTCCAGGCTGCTCTCTCTCTGTTTAGCTGGTCAGTCCAGGCTGCTCTCTCTCTGTTTAGCTGGTCAGTCCAGGCTGCTCTCTCTCTGTTTAGCTGGTCAGTCCAGGCTGCTCTCTCTCTGTTTAGCTGGTCAGTCCAGGCTGCTCTCTCTCTGTTTAGCTGGTCAGTCCAGGCTGCTCTCTCTCTCTGTTTAGCTGGTCAGTCCAGGCTGCTCTCTCTCTGTTTAGCTGGTCAGTCCAGGCTGCTCTCTCTCTGTTTAGCTGGTCAGTCCAGACTGCTCTCTCTCTGTTTAGCTGGTCAGTCCAGGCTGCTCTCTCTCTGTTTAGCTGGTCAGTCCAGGCTGCTCTCTCTCTGTTTAGCTGGTCAGTCCAGGCTGCTCTCTCTCTGTTTAGCTGGTCAGTCCAGGCTGCTCTCTCTCTGTTTAGCTGGTCAGTCCAGGCTGCTCTCTCTCTGTTTAGCTGGTCAGTCCAGGCTGCTCTCTCTCTGTTTAGCTGGTCAGTCCAGGCTGCTCTCTCTCTGTTTAGCTGGTCAGTCCAGGCTGCTCTCTCTCTGTTTAGCTGGTCAGTCCAGGCTGCTCTCTCTCTGTTTAGCTGGTCAGTCCAGGCTGCTCTCTCTCTGTTTAGCTGGTCAGTCCAGGCTGCTCTCTCTCTGTTTAGCTGGTCAGTCCAGGCTGCTCTCTCTCTGTTTAGCTGGTCAGTCCAGGCTGCTCTCTCTCTGTTTAGCTGGTCAGTCCAGGCTGCTCTCTCTCTGTTTAGCTGGTCAGTCCAGGCTGCTCTCTCTCTGTTTAGCTGGTCAGTCCAGGCTGCTCTCTCTCTGTTTAGCTGGTCAGTCCAGGCTGCTCTCTCTCTGTTTAGCTGGTCAGTCCAGGCTGCTCTCTCTCTGTTTAGCTGGTCAGTCCAGGCTGCTCTCTCTCTGTTTAGCTGGTCAGTCCAGGCTGCTCTCTCTCTGTTTAGCTGGTCAGTCCAGGCTGCTCTCTCTCTGTTTAGCTGGTCAGTCCAGGCTGCTCTCTCTATTTAGCTGGTCAGTCCAGACTGCTCTCTCTCTGTTTAGCTGGTCAGTCCAGGCTGCTCTCTCTCTGTTTAGCTGGTCAGTCCAGGCTGCTCTCTCTCTGTTTAGCTGGTCAGTCCAGGCTGCTCTCTCTCTGTTTAGCTGGTCAGTCCAGGCTGCTCTCTCTCTGTTTAGCTGGTCAGTCCAGACTGCTCTCTCTCTGTTTAGCTGGTCAATTCAGGCTGCTCTCTCTCTGTTTAGCTGGTCAGTCCAGGCTGCTCTCTCTCTGTTTAGCTGGTCAGTCCAGGCTGCTCTCTCTCTGTTTAGCTGGTCAGTCCAGGCTGCTCTCTCTCTGTTTAGCTGGTCAGTCCAGGCTGCTCTCTCTCTGTTTAGCTGGTCAGTCCAGGCTGCTCTCTCTCTGTTTAGCTGGTCAGTCCAGACTGCTCTCTCTCTGTTTAGCTGGTCAGTCCAGACTGCTCTCTCTCTGTTTAGCTGGTCAGTCCAGGCTGCTCTCTCTCTGTTTAGCTGGTCAGTCCAGGCTGCTCTCTCTCTGTTTAGCTGGTCAGTCCAGACTGCTCTCTCTCTGTTTAGCTGGTCAGTCCAGGCTGCTCTCTCTCTGTTTAGCTGGTCAGTCCAGGCTGCTCTCTCTCTGTTTAGCTGGTCAGTCCAGGCTGCTCTCTCTCTGTTTAGCTGGTCAGTCCAGACTGCTCTCTCTCTGTTTAGCTGGTCAATTCAGGCTGCTCTCTCTCTGTTTAGCTGGTCAGTCCAGGCTGCTCTCTCTCTGTTTAGCTGGTCAGTCCAGGCTGCTCTCTCTCTGTTTAGCTGGTCAGTCCAGGCTGCTCTCTCTCTGTTTAGCTGGTCAGTCCAGGCTGCTCTCTCTCTGTTTAGCTGGTCAGTCCAGGCTGCTCTCTCTCTGTTTAGCTGGTCAGTCCAGACTGCTCTCTCTCTGTTTAGCTGGTCAGTCCAGACTGCTCTCTCTCTGTTTAGCTGGTCAGTCCAGGCTGCTCTCTCTCTGTTTAGCTGGTCAGTCCAGGCTGCTCTCTCTCTGTTTAGCTGGTCAGTCCAGACTGCTCTCTCTCTGTTTAGCTGGTCAGTCCAGGCTGCTCTCTCTCTGTTTAGCTGGTCAGTCCAGGCTGCTCTCTCTCTGTTTAGCTGGTCAGTCCAGGCTGCTCTCTCTCTGTTTAGCTGGTCAGTCCAGGCTGCTCTCTCTCTGTTTAGCTGGTCAGTCCAGACTGCTCTCTCTCTCTCTCTCCTTAAAACCTTCTATGATTCATTTTCCTCTTCTCTACCTCATGCAGCCCATATACATTTAATGACCTTGCTGTAGGTAGGCTGTGGGCTACAAATCACATCTCTCCCTGTGAGAGGTAAACCATGATGAGATCTCGCTCGCTCTCGTCTCCTTCGCTCTGTTGTCTCCCTCGCTCTGTTGTCTTCCTCTCTCATTTCAATTTAAGGTCTTTATTGGCATGGGAAACGTATGTTTATATTGCCAAAGCAAGTGAAATAGATTATAAACCATTTAAAAAATATATCAGTAAACATTACACTCTCAAAAGTTCCAAAATAATGTCATATTATGTGCAAATAGTTAAAGTACAAAAGGGAAAATAAATCAACATAAATATGGGTTGTATTTACAATGGTGTTTTGTTCTTCACTGGTTGACTTTTTCTTGTGGCAACAGGTCACAAATCTTGCTGCTGTGATGGCACACTGTGGTATTTCCCCCAGTAGATATGGGAGTTTATCAAATTTGGATTTGTTTTCGAATTCTTTGTGGATCTGTGTAATCTGAGGGAAATATGTGTCTCTAATATGGTCATACATTGGACAGGAGGTTAGGAAGTGCAGCTCAGTTTCCACCTCATTTTGTGGGCAGTGGGCACATAGCATGTCTTCTCTTGAGAGCCATGTCTGCCTATGGCGGCCTTTCTCAATAGCAAGGCTATGCTCACTGAGTCTGTACATAGTCAAAGCTTTCCTTAAGTTTGGGTCACTCATAGTGGTCAGGTATTCTGCCACTGTGTACTCTCTGTTTAGGGCCTAATGGCATTCTAGTTTGTTCAGTTTTTTGTTATTTCCAATATGTCAAGATATTATCTTTTTCTCATGATTTGGCTGGGTCTAGTTGTGTTGCTGCTGTAGGCCCTCCTTGGTTAGGGACAGAAGCACCAGATCATCAGCAAACAGTAGATATTTGACTTCAGATTCTAGTAGGGTGAGGCCGGGTGCGGCCGGGTGCTGCCCTCGCCAATTCGTTGATATATATGTTGAAGAGGGTGAGACTTAAGTCTTACCCCACGGCCCTGTGGAAAGAAACTTTTGTTTTGCCATTTTAATCGCACACTTGTTGTTTGTGTACATGGATTTTATAATGTTTTCCCCCCAACACCACTTTCCATCAATTTGTCTAGTAGACCCTCATGCCAAATTCAGTCAAGCTTTTTTTAAATCAAGCATTTGCCTTTGTTTTGGTTTGTTTGTTTGTCAATTAGGGTGTGCAGGGTGAATACATGGTCTGTTGTACGGTAATTTGGTAAAAAGCCAATTTGACATTTGCTCAGTACATTGTTTTCATTGAGGAAATGTACGAGTCTGCTGTTAATGATAATGCAGAGGATTTTCCCAAGGTTACTGTTGACACATATTCCACGGTAGTTATTGGGGTCAAATTTGTCTCCGCTTTTGTGGATTGGGGTGATCAGTCCTTGGTTCCAAATATTGGGGAAGATGCCAGAGCTAAGTATGATGTTAAAGAGTTTTAGTATAGCTAATTGGAATTTGTTGTCTGTATATTTGATCATTTCATTAAGGGTACCATCAACACCACAGGCCTTTTTGGGTTGGAGAGTTTTTATTTTGTCCTGTAGCTCATTCAATGTAATTGGAGAATCCAGTGGGTTCTGGGAGTCTTTAATAGTTGATGCTAAAATGTTGTATTTGATCATGTATGTTTTTGCTGTTTGTTCTTTGTTTAAGGGCCAAAAAGATTGGAGAAGTGGTTTATCTCCATTTTGGATAGATAATTCTTCGTGTTGTTTGTTTAGTGTTTTCCAATTTTCCCAGAAGTGGTTAGAGTCTATGGATTCTTCAATGACATTCAGTTTATTTCTGACGTCCTGTTCCTGTTCCGAGGCGAGGGAGAATCACTATCTTTCTCTCTCTCTCTCTCTTTCGAAGGAGAGTTGTCACAGTACTTGGTGTTTGAGTGCCTCCTCTCGCCACCCCCTCACGTCCTGCCAGGAGAAGGCTTGTCCTGAGCTCACCTTAACACCAGAGGGAGTGGCCCGATGGGGACAGACAAAGCAGGAAGCCTGTTCTCCTCCCCGGCCAATCCCATGTCAGAGTGAAACGGCTGCTGCCAAATCAGCTCCCAGGGTTATGTGTTCCGTACACGCAGATTGGCTGCCTGTGTTCAAATCAAAACACACAGCACACAGCGGTTGGCTGGTTGCCTGGAGACATGGGCCTAACCATACTCACCCTTTAGGAGGGGTTGTTTTTGTTCGTACTGTCTCCCCCCTCATGAAGGTTATCATGACAACTGCAGAAGTATCACTGGGAAATGAATTGGCAATAGTGGTGGAATTACATTCACTGTTCTGGTGCTCTCCCTCTCTCTCTTTGTGGCTTAAAGTGTTTCAAGTGTCCGTCTGGTGTAGATTTGAGGGTTCTGTCGTGTTGTTAGGATGAGTCATCCATAGCACAGAGCTGCCTGGCTGGGTGAATGCCTGGCTGGGTGACTGCCTGGCTGGGTGACTGCCTGGCTGGGTGACTGCCTGGCTGGGTGACTGCCTGGCTGGGTGACTGCCTGGCTGGGTGACTGCCTGGCTGGGTGACTGCCTGGCTGGGTGACTGCCTGGCTGGGTGGGCTTCAATGGGCTTCAGCAGCATCTTTTCATGGTGTCTCTGATACATGCTGTCACAATGCTGTCTCCCTGTTTCCAACCCCAGAAGGCATTCAATTACAAAACAGAACATATTCTGTTTCCAATCTCCACTGTCTTTTTATTTAGTAAAATCATTTGTTTATAGTTTTAGCCGGCTATGCAATTTTCATTTTCATTTTAATGTTTTAATATATTGTGTGTTTGACATGGAAACCACCCCTGTCATATATTTAAGAAATGAGGCACGAGGGGGTGTGGTATATGGCCAATATACCACAGCTAAAGGCTGTTCTTATGCACGACGTATTGCGGAGTGCCCGGACAGACCTTAGCCGGGGTATATTGGCCATATACCACAAACCCCCGAGGTGCCTTATTGCTATTATAAACTGGTTACCAACGTAATAAGAGCAGACAAAATAAAATGTTTTGTCATACCCGTGGTATACGGTCTGATATACCACGGCCGTCAGCCAATCAGCATTCAGGGCTGGAACCCCACATATGAAATAAAGACTGTCTGGAGTTCTAGTCTGATCAGTCATTCCAATCACTCTCCTTTCATGTTGATGTCTCTCACCTACACCCATCCCATTACCTGGCTGTTACCTCAGCCAGCCCCAGCCAGGTGAGAGGTCACAGTGGGGTCCCTGCCCGAGGGAGAGAGATGGGGAGGAAGATAGGGAGATTAAGGAAAAAGAGTGGGGGTGGTAGAGTACTATCTCTGGTCTAAAGTACTGCACTATATATGGACTAGGGCTCTGGTCAAAAGTACTGCACTATATATGGACAAGGGCTCTGGTCAAAAGTACTGCACTATATATGGACTAGGGCTCTGGTCTAAAGTACTGCACTATATATGGACTAGGGCTCTGGTCTAAAGTACTGCACTATATATGGACAAGGGCTCTGGTCTAAAGTATTGCACTATATATGGACTAGGGCTCTGGTCTAAAGTACTGCACTATATATGGACTAGGGCTCTGGTCTAAAGTACTGCACTATATATGGACTAGGGCTCTGGTCTAAAGTACTGCACTATATAGGGACTAGGGCTCTGGTCTAAAGTACTGCACTATATAGGGACGAGGGCTCTGGTCTAAAGTACTGCACTTTATAGGGACGAGGGTTCTGGTCTAAAGTACTGCACTATATAGGGACTAGGGCTCTGGTCTAAAGTACTGCACTATATAGGGACGAGGGTTCTGGTCTAAATGACTGCACTATATAGGGACTAGGGCTCTGGTCTAAAGTACTGCCCTATATATGGATTAGGGCTCTGGTCTAAAGTGCTGCCCTATATAGGGACTAGGGCTCTGGTCTAAAGTACTGCACTATATATGGACGAGGGTTCTGGTCTAAAGTAGTGCACTATATAGGGACGAGGGTTCTGGTCTAAAGTACTGCACTATATATGGACTAGGGTTCTGGTCTAAAGTAGTGCACTATATATGGACTAGGGTTCTGGTCTAAAGTAGTGCACTATATAGGGACGAGGGTTCTGGTCTAAAGTACTGCACTATATATGGACTAGGGTTCTGGTCTAAAGTACTGCACTATATATGGACTAGGGCTCTGGTCTAAAGTACTGCACTATATAGGGACGAGGGTTCTGGTCTAAAGTACTGCACTATATAGGGACTAGGGCTCTGGTCTAAAGTACTGCACTATATATGGATTAGGGCTCTGGTCTAAAGTACTGCACTATATATGGACTAGGGCTCTGGTCTAAAGTACTGCACTATATATGGACTAGGGCTCTGGTCTAAAGTACTGCACTATATATGGACTAGGGCTCTGGTCTAAAGTACTGCACTATATATGGACTAGGGCTCTGGTCTAAAGTATTGCACTATATATGGACTAGGGCTCTGGTCTAAAGTACTGCACTATATATGGACTAGGGCTCTGGTCTAAAGTACTGCACTATATATGGACTAGGGCTCTGGTCTAAAGTACTGCACTATATATGGATTAGGGCTCTGGTCTAAAGTAGTGCACTATAAATGGACTAGGGCTCTGGTCTAAAGTACTGCACTATATATGGACTAGGGCTCTGGTCTAAAGTACTGCACTATATATGGACTAGGGCTCTGGTCTAAAGTACTGCACTATATATGGATTAGGGCTCTGGTCTAAAGTACTGCACTTTATAGGGACTAGGGCTCTGGTCTAAAGTACTGCACTATATATGGATTAGGGCTCTGGTCTAAAGTACTGCACTTTATAGGGACTAGGGCTCTGGTCTAAAGTACTGCACTATATAGGGACTAGGGCTCTGGTCTAAAGTACTGCACTATATATGGACGAGGGTTCTGGTCTAAAGTACTGCACTATATATGGATTAGGGCACTGGTCTAAAGTACTGCCCTATATATGAACTAGGGCTCTGGTCTAAAGTACTGCACTATATATGGATTAGGGCACTGGTCTAAAGTACTGCCCTATATATGGACTAGGGCTCTGGTCTAAAGTACTGCACTATATATGGACTAGGGCTCTGGTCTAAAGTACTGCACTATATATGAACTAGGGCTCTGGTCTAAAGTACTGCACTATATATGGATTAGGGCACTGGTCTAAAGTACTGCCCTATATAGGGACTAGGGTGCCATTTTGGGACGCATATATAGTAGTGGTCTCAGAGGAAAGTGAGAGAGGGATTAAAGAGAGAAAGAGGAATCGGATCTCTCTGCCATCCCTCTTTCCCTGAGACCAGGAGAGGAAGATGCTATTTTTCTCTGAGATGTAGAAAGAAAGAGGCAGGGAGACTAAACAAGAGATGGAAAGAGAGCGAGGGAGAGCAAAATAGGAAGGGAGGGAGAGGGAACGAGCGAAGGAGAATGCGGGAGGGAGAGAAATTGTGAGAGAGGTGTACAGTACAAAGAGGCACTAGGTAGGTCGTCCCATGGGACTGTATTCTCTGCCTGGGAGGGAGGGACACAGGCTGGAGGAGAGAGGGTGGGAAGGAGGCATGCTGGAGGAGGGAGGGAGGGAGGGAGGGAGGCAGGCAGGCAGGCTGGAGGGTGGGAGGGAGGGAGGGAGGGAGGCAGGAGGGGAGAGAGCCATAGAGCGAGAGGGAGGGGGAATAGGGAGAGAGGGAAGCAGGCCAGCTCCGACCTTGAAAAGCCAAGTGGTGTGAAACACGTCTTTCTGGTTTAACGGGCTCAGTATACCACAAGGTCTGGTACCAGCACAGCTGATCAAGAGACTGCTCTCTCTCTCTCTCTCTCTCTCTCTCTCTCTCTCTCTCTCTCTCTCTCTCTCTCTCTCTCTCTCTCTCTCTCTCTCTCTGTCTCTCTCTCTCTCTGTCTCTCTGTCTCTCTGTCTCTGTCTCTCCCTCTCTCCCTCTCTCGCTGTCTCGCTGTCTCTCTCTCTCTCCCTCTCTCCCTCTCTCGCTGTCTCGCTGTCTCTCTCTCTCTCCCTCTCTCCCTCTCTCGCTGTCTCTCTCTCTCTCTCTCTCCGTCTCTGTCGCTCTCTCTGTCTCTGTCTCTGTCGCTCTCTCTGTCTCTGTCTCTGTCGCTCTCTCTGTCTCTCTCTCTGTCTCTCTCTCTGTCTCTCTCTCTGTCTCTCTCTCTGTCTCTCTCTCTGTCTCTCTCTCTGTCTCTCTCTCTCGCTCTCTCTGTCTCTGTCTCTGTCTCTGTCTCTCTCTCTGTCTCTGTCTCTCTCTCTGTCTCTGTCTCTCTCTCTGTCTCTGTCTCTCTCTGTCTCTCTCTCTGTCTCTGTCTCTGTGTCTGTCTCTGTCTCTGTCTCTCCCGCTCTCTTTCTCTCTCTCTCTCTCTCTCTCTCTCTCTGTCTCTGTCTCTGTCTCTGTCTCTGTCTCTCTCTCTCCCTCTCGCTCTCTCTCTCTCTCTCTCTGTCTCTCTGTCTCTGTCTCTGTCTCTCTCTCTGTCTCTGTCTCTGTCTCTCTCTCTCTGTCTCCCTCTCTCGCTGTCTCTCCCTCTCTCTCTCTCTCTGTCTCCCTCTCTCTCTCTCTCTCTCTCTCTCTCTGTCTTGCTGTCTCTCCCTCTCTCTCTCTCTCTCTCTCTCTCTCTCTCTGTTTTTTCTCTTCCTCTTTTCTCCTGCTAAGATTTGATCAACTTTACACTGTGGCAGCAGACACGCCTACAGACCAGTCTCGCTATCGTGTTGTGTTCACCCTGTTGTGGCACACGCTTCTTTTATCTGCTGTTGGAGAAAACACAGACCACAACAACATCAAGCAGCTCCCTTGTTAGGAATAAACAGACAGGCAGAGTCAGGTCACAGTGACTGGGACCTATTGTTGTTATATAGTGACGGGTGGTAGTAGTAGGTCTAGGCTATATGTTAAGTAATAACTGGTCTAGGCTAGGGGTAACTAGTAGTAGAACAATGATTCCAAGCACCACCCTCCTCTTGAAACTTCCAGTCTGATCTCCAGCCTTGTCCTCGTCAACACTCACACCTGTGTTAACGAGAGAATCACTGACATGATGTCAGCTGGTCCTTTTGTGGCAGGTCTGAAATGCAGTGGAAATGTTTTTTGTGGATTCAGTTCATTTGCATGGCAAAGAGGGACTTTGCAAATAATTGCAATTCATCTGATTTCTCTTCATAACATTCTGGAGGATATACAAATTTCCATCATACAAACTGAGGTAGCAGACTTGGTAAAAAGTCATATTTGAGTCATTCTCAAAACTTTTGGCCACGACTGTATGTTATGTAATAACTAGAAACAGGTCTAGGCTAGGCTATATGTTATGTAATAACTAGCAACAGGTCTAGGCTAGGCTATATGTTATGTAATAACTAGCAACAGGTCTAGGCTAGGCTATATGTTATGTAATAACTAGCAACAGGTCTAGGCTAGGCTATATGTTATGTAATAACTAGCAACAGGTCTAGGCTAGGCTATATGTTATGTAATAACTAGCAACAGGTCTAGGCTAGGCTATATGTTATGTAATAACTAGCAACAGGTCTAGGCTAGGCTATATGTTATGTAATAACTAGTAACAGGACTAGGCTAGGCTATATGTTATGTAATAACTAGCAACAGGTCTAGGCTAGGCTATATGTTATGTAATAACTAGTAACAGGTCTAGGCTATATGTTATGTAATAACTAGATACAGGGCTAGGCTAAATGTTATGTAATAACTAGTAACAGGTCTAGGCTATATGTTATGTAATAACTAGAAACAGGGCTAGGCTATATGTTATGTAATAACTAGATACAGGGCTAGGCTAAATGTTATGTAATAACTAGAAACAGGTCTAGGCTAGGCTATATGTTATGTAATAACTAGAAACAGGTCTAGGCTAGGCTATATGTTATGTAATAACTAGCAACAGGTCTAGGCTAGGCTATATGTTATGTAATAACTAGCAACAGGTCTAGGCTAGGCTATATGTTATGTAATAACTAGAAACAGGTCTAGGCTAGGCTATATGTTATGTAATAACTAGCAACAGGGCTAAATGTTATGTAAGAACTAGTAACAGGGCTAGGCTATATGTTATGTAATAACTAGCAACAGGGCTAAATGTTATGTAAGAACTAGTAACAGGGCTAGGCTATATGTTATGTAATAACTAGCAACAGGGCTAAATGTTATGTAAGAACTAGTAACAGGGCTAGGCTATATGTTATGTAATAACTAGCAACAGGGCTAAATGTTATGTAAGAACTAGTAACAGGGCTAGGCTATATGTTATGTAATAACTAGTAACATGGCTAAATGTTATGTAAGAACTAGTAACAGGGCTAGGCTATATGTTATGTAATAACTAGCAACAGGTCTAGGCTAGGCTATATGTTATGTAATAACTAGCAACAGGTCTAGGCTAAATGTTATGTCAAAACTAGCAACAGGTCTAGGCTAGGCTAAATGTTATGTCATAACTAGCAACAGGTCTAGGCTAGGCTAAATGTTATGTCATAACTAGCAACAGGACTAGGCTAGGCTAAATGTCATAACTAGCAACAGGTCTAGGCTAGGCTAAATGTTATGTCATAACTAGCAACAAGGCTAGGCTAAATGTTATGTCATAACTAGCAACAGGGCTAGGCTAGGCTAAATGTTATGTCATAACTAGCAACAGGGCTAGGCTATATGTTATGTCATAACTAGCAACTAGGCTAGGCTATATGTTATGTCATAACTAGCAACAAGGCTAGGCTAAATGTTATGTCATAACTAATAACAAGTCTAGGCTATATGTTATGTCATAACTAGCAACAAGGCTAGGCTAGGCTAAATGTTATGTCATAACTAGAAACAGGGCTAGGCTATATGTTATGTCATAACTAGCAACAAGGCTAGGCTAGGCTAAATGTTATGTCATAACTAGAAACAGGGCTAGGCTATATGTTATGTCATAACTAGAAACAGGGCTAGGCTAAATGTTATGTCATAACTAGAAACAGGGCTAGGCTAGATGTTATGTTATAACTAGCAACAGGCCTAGGCTAGGCTATATGTTATGTAATATCTAGTAACAGGGCTGATGAAACTCTCTGTAATGGCTGACCATGCAGTGCAGTGACGTACCTCATAATAGACTTCTCTTACTAAGAGAGGCATATCATATCCTGACCTGGCCATCTGGAGTTATGTAGCTATCTGCTGATCAGAGAGGGAGATAGGAGCAGAGGAAGAGCGATGGAAAGGAGGGAGAGTTGGTGAGACAGAGACACAGGTCTAAGAGGATAAAGGGTTTGTTGTGGATTTGTGCTGTGTGTGTCCACGCATGCTGACGAGGGATCTTGACAGATCTGTGGGTAGGCCTAATACCCTGACTGGCTTTGGGCTGCTGGGGCTGTGAGTCATGTAGAGAGAGGGGGTGGAGGGATGAGGGGAAACAATAGTGAAGGAAGAGGGGAGGAGTAGTTTGTTTGGCTGCTCTGCTCTGGGGGACTCTGTTCAGTCAGACTCGGCTGGCTGCTCTGCTCTGGGGGACTCTGTTCAGTCAGTCTAGGCTGGCTGCTCTGATCTGGGGGTCTCAGTTCAGTCAGACTCGGCTGGCTGCTCTGCTCTGGGGGTCTCAGTTCAGTCTGTCTAGGCTGGCTGCTCTGCTCTGGCTGCCTCACTTCAGTCAGTCTAGGCTGCTCTGCTCTGGGGGTCTCAGTTCAGTCAGACTTGGCAGGCTGCTCTGCTCTGGGGGTCTCAGTTCAGTCTGTCTAGGCTGGCTGCTCTGCTCTGGCTGCCTCAGTTCAGTCAGTCTAGGCAGCTCTGCTCTGGGGGTCTCAGTTCAGTCAGACTTGGCAGGCTGCTCTGCTCTGGGGGTCTCAGTTCAGTCTGTCTAGGCTGGCTGCTCTGCTCTGGCTGCCTCAGTTCAGTCAGTCTAGGCTGGCTGCTCTGCTCTGGCTGCCTCAGTTCAGTCAGTCTAGGCTGGCTGCTCTGCTCTGGGGGTCTCAGTTCAGTCAGTCTAGGCTGGCTGCTCTGCTCTGGGGGTCTCAGGGTATTGGGAGAGTTAAGGGAGCTGTTGGTTTGGATGTATCTATGTTTTCACTATTCAACATGGCCCTACTTTCTGTAGCTGTACACTATCAGACCGTTCACTCTGTTCTGCTCTGGGGCCTCAGGGTGGAGAGGATGCAGAAGGAGTAGTGTGTTTAGATATATCTGAGTTTGGAGTAGACGATATCAGATGTTATGGTTGACTGCTTACCCGGGGGCCTCACAGGGGGAGAGGGGTACAGTAGTGTGTTTAGATGACTGGGGGGCTCACATGGGGAGAGAAGTACAGTAGTGTGTTTAGATGACTGACTGCCTGGGGGCCTCACAGGGGGAGAGAGGTACAGTAGTGTGTTTAGATGACTGGGGGCCTCACAGGGGGAGAGGGTTACAGTAGTGTGTTTAGATGACTGGGGGCCTCACATGGGGAGAGAGGTACAGTAGTGTGTTTAGATGACTGGGGGCCTCACAGGGGGAGAGAGGTACAGTAGTGTGTTTAGATGACTGGGGGCCTCATAGGGGGAGAGGGATACAGTAGTGTGTTTAGATGACTGGGGGGCTCACATGGGGAGAGAGGTACAGTAGTGTGTTTAGATGACTGGGGGGCTCACAGGGGGAGAGAGGTACAGTAGTGTGTTTAGATGACTGGGGGCCTCACAGGGGGAGAGAGGTACAGTAGTGTGTTTAGATGACTGGGGGCCTCACGGGGAGAGAGGTACAGTAGTGTGTTTAGATGACTGGGGGCCTCACAGGGGGAGAGCTGTACAGTAGTGTGTTTAGATGACTGGGGGCCTCACATGGGGAGAGAGGTACAGTAGTGTGTTTAGATGACTGGGGGCCTCACAGGGGGAGAGAGGTACAGTAGTGTGTTCAGATGACTGGGGGCCTCACAGGGGGAGAGCTGTACAGTAGTGTGTTTAGATGACTGGGGGCCTCACATGGGGAGAGGGATACAGTAGTGTGTTTAGATGACTGGGGGCTCACATGGGGAAGAGAGGTACAGTAGTGTGTTTAGATGACTGGGGGCTCACATGGGGAAGAGAGGTACAGTAGTGTGTTTAGATGACTGGGGGCTCACATGGGGAGAGAGGTACAGTAGTGTGTTTTGATGTGTCAGCAGTATTTACATTTCACATATTCCTGGTATGAGTGTATCAGACGTTATGGG
The DNA here is from genome assembly GCF_057628025.1 of Oncorhynchus mykiss. Classification (NCBI taxonomy): domain Eukaryota; kingdom Metazoa; phylum Chordata; class Actinopteri; order Salmoniformes; family Salmonidae; genus Oncorhynchus; species Oncorhynchus mykiss. The sequence goes on along the minus strand of NC_143042.1, from coordinate 1,997,076 downwards.
AATGTGGCTGGCTGGTTGGCTGCTCAGCTCTGCTCTCTCTCGGTGAGGGAGAGGAGGAAATAGGTTGTATCCATGTATTAGACTGTCCTTGGCTGGCTTCTCACGGTGTTGGCGGCTCCACGCCACTCCACGTCTTGGTGGGTTTCCTTGTCTGTCTGCAGTCTGCGGCAGGCAAGAAATCCCAGAGGAAAGACACTTTATCGGCCATCCATTCCCTTTAACTAACACACACACACACACACACACACACACACACACACACACACACACACACACACACAAGCCGCCCAGGAGGAGAGACCAGACAGGAGGGATGGCTACTACTCAGAGGTGTGCATCCTCATGGATAATGAAGCTCATCTCATTCTCATTAGGAGGAAGATCATATCTGGTCCATATTATGTGTTGTGTTCATGGAAGCATGTTTAGCCTGGAAACAACAAGGGAAGCACCCATGCTTAATGTACACACAGTTTGGACTGTGTTGGCCTTATTTAAATAGGATTAATCCTGTACAGTATTCAAGCCCTGCTCAGATACTTCTGTTCCACACACATCAATCCACTATTTGCAACCACATAATTGATTGAAATTATGTAACAATATTCATTGAATATTAAAGATTTGTTTTTACCCAGGTTGACTTCCTTTCAGTCTGAGGGAACACCAGTCTACTAGTCCAGGCCCAGTGACCTTGTGTGACCTTGTGTCTGAACTCGTGTTCTCCCCAGTGATAGATGATGGTGTGTATTGTAGACAGGGAGCCTGTGGGGCCTGTGAGAGGTCAATTCCCCAGAGTCAGTTGTTATACAGAGTCTGGCTCTACACTGGTCTCTCTCTCTCTGACAGATTCACTCGGCTGACACCCAAGGACACTCTACCTCTCCTCATCCTCTCTCCCCGTTGTCCTCTTACTTCCTGGCCACTACAGTAAACTCCCTCACCTTCCCCCTTGACTCACCCTTCGCTGGCCCCTCCATTGTGACTTGTTGCCATAAATGGAACAGAGAGGACTAGGATCCACACACACACACACACACACACACACACACACACACAGCAGAAAGGAGAAAGGAGAAAAAAGGCTACTTCAGTCCTTTACACACTCACACTGGTGGCTTGCTCCCTCAGGGCAGGAAAAACAGCACCAGACACCACTACACACACACACACCCTCTCGTCTCGAAGACGTCCTCTGTGAAGTCTCCAAACATGATTAAACGCTGCAGCCGTCTGAGGACCTCCACCGCTTCAATTTAGGATAACTGATCTTAACGGCCTGCAGTAAGGATAGGATAGGGAGGGGGGGGGAGGGGGGGCACAATTACCATATAACCCACGATTACGGATGAAGAAAATAAAATAACCGTCATAACGGTTTCTATGTTTATTTTGGCGGGGGAACGAACAGCTGGCAGGAGGGCGGAGGGAAGGATGGAGGGAACACATCTGCTCAACAGACTCCTGTCAGACAGGAATTGCCCACTTCCAGCTCCACGCATCACAACCTGAAGCACAAGTGCAGCACGCATGATGTGTTTGGGATATGACTGTCCCCTACTAAAAACAAAGATTTGTCGACCGAAAGTAGTCTGTTCTTTCGACCAATCGATTGGTTGAAATGGTTAAACGTGTATTTTTCCATATATAGAGACAGCCTATGCGTTTTAATAAATCATTGAGCTTGTCTGATGCTTTAAGCTTACGGTTTGATGCCTCAAGAGGGCGCCAGAGATCTAGATAACCAGAAAGAAAGAAACACTTAACCTGACCTAACTCCTCCCTCTCCTGCTGACTTTCTCAGATTCTGCCATTACACTCCTGAAATTGCCCGTAATTGGATACATGAGGAGTTGGCACCCTTTCTCATGTTGAATGCCAATCTATCTTATCAGTTCCACCGATCTGCGTGTTCGTTATGGTTCAGATGCACATTTTCGTAAAAGTTTCATTTATAATAACGTCTTCATATCTCAATCATTGTCATGTGGTTAATCAACCTTCTATCCAAATCTAAATGAAAATGATACAAACCTAAAAAGTTAATTATATTACCAACTATGTTAAAATAGCATACATAAAGCCAACAAATAAAAACATTTATTTATTTATTTCACCTTTATTTAACCAGGTAGGCTAGTTGAGAACAAGTTCTCATTTGCAACTGCGACCTGGCCAAGATAAAGCATAGCAGTGTGAACAGACAACACAGAGTTACACATGGAGTAAACAATTAACAAGTCAATAACACAGTAGAAAACAAAGGGGGAGACTATATACAATGTGTGCAAAAGGCATGAGGAGGTAGGCGAATAATTACAATTTTGCAGATTAACAACACTGGAGTGATAAATGATCAGATGGTCATGTGCAGGTAGAGATATTGGTGTGCAAAAGAGCAGAAAAGTAAATAAATATAAACAGTATGGGGATGAGGTAGGTAAAATTGGGTGGGCTATTTACCGATAGACTATGTACAGCTGCAGCGATCGGTTAGCTGCTCATCCTGCAGGTAGAAAATCTACTATAAATCACGTTGGCTACACATGTAGCCAATGAACTTGAAACATTGTATAAACTATTAAGTTGGATCCAGCACTAGTGAACTTTCAGCGTTGTATAAAATATTCTGGGCCCTCAGTTTCCCCAGCAGTGAGCTCAGGACAGACACAGCTGTAGGCTATTTGCACATAAGAAGCCGTGCTTGACTTGGGCAGGAGCTCACCAGAGCTGAGTACCGCCACCTCACACTGCTGTTATTACTCTTATAGAATATTAACTCACAGGTATTGTGGAGCTCAAGCACCTAAATACAAACGGTACCAGAACCCAAAATGTGTTCCGGCACCTAATTCAGTCCAAGTTCAGCACTGATAAGAAGTAATCAGGTAGGCCTATTTTATGACATTTCCACTGGATCAGAGCATGACATTTTTCACTTTCACACTGAGTGGTTATCGAAAGGGAGAGGGCTTGACATATTTTTCAGGTAGCCTATAGGCCTAGTTATATTTCTGTGTCCTTACTCAACACTGACAGGAGCGATCGAAACAAAAGACAATGACTAAATTGACAACTTGTAAATGGAATGAAATGAACCAAAAGTTGTTTCTCACAAGTGTAGAATAGGTTGTGCACCTCTGCAAACAGGGAGTCCACTCCTACAATGAGAACGGGAATACTGGAACAATATTGAAAGCATTCAAATAATTACCATAAAATAAATAAGATATTTTCACCCCTTTTTCTCCCCAATTTTGAGGTATCAAATTGGTAGTAACAGTCTTGTCTCAACGCTGCAACTCCCGTACGGCCTCGGGAGAGGCGGCGGTCGAGAGCCAAGCGTCCTCCGTAACACGACCCCGCCCAACCCTCACTGCTTCTTGACACACAGCTCGCTTAACCAGGAAGCCAGCCGCACCAACGTGTCAGACGAAACACCGTATAACTGGCGACCACGTCAGCGTGCATGTGCCCGGCCCGCCACAAGGAATCGCTAGAGCGCGATGAGACAAGGACATCCCGGCTGGCCAAACCCTCCTCTAAACCGGACGACGCTGGGCCAATTGTGCGTCACCTCATGACTCTCCTGGTCGCGTGCTGCTGCAACACAGCCCGGGATCAAACCCGGATCTGTAGTGACTTAGACCACTGGACCACTCAGGAGGCGGTAGATAGAAATGATATGAATGAAGGGTAAATGTACTGCTGGTGATACACAGTATGTCATGGAGAAGTGATTTACACTAACAATCAAATGCTAACAAGTCACAGAATGAAGTTGTTAGGAGAGAGGTGCATGGTCCATCAGACTGTATTGGCCATGCAGCATTTACGGTGATCTGGCCTCAGCACCAGTCATACTTCTTGTGCATCACAGAGCAGTGCAGAGCTGTTGTCAAGGAAGTGAGTTTGTGTTTATACAGGATGTACTGTCACACTGTCAATGTGGAGCTCTACAGAGCCCTCCGTATTGTTCCAACGTTTGGGAGGGGCATGGTGATGTGGGACAGTGCTGGGTTTAACCTCTGCATGCCTCTGGAGGCTCCACAATTGCATCACACCCTGCATATGGAGACTCCCCCCACGTTTTCGGATCAAGCATAAATGGGCTTTTAGTCCAGGCCTCCTGCAATGGATTAGTTCACTGAAATGGGCGCAGATGTATATGTTTTATATATAAAACAATCTTGGGCGACCAACAGCCTAACGACCAAACAATTGACCAGTCGACTAATTGGGGCCCTAGTTTGGTAATATGATGGACTGTTGTAATATGTCCCTGTACACTTTAACACTGCTGCTGACCCTGTGAAAAGACACAGACCTCTAGTAGAGGATCATGTTTAGAAACAGATCATCTATTAACTGTCTGAAGAAGATGTTCCTCTGACACTATCTAACGTTCAGACTGATGGACTGCTCCAGGAGAAACTGGCCTTATGATGAACTCTCTCTCTCTTTAGCCTGAGGATATTCTGTGGTGATAAGAATGGCTGGGCTGTAGTAGCTGTATTAGACAGGGTTGTAAGTGAATAGGGAGGACGTCTGGGACATTGAGACTAGCATGTTAGAGAGGGAGGACTGTGGCCCTAGGGCCTACGGTCCAGAGACAGACAGGAGGGGGGTTTGTGGTTCTCTGTGGCTCTGAAGCTGCTATAAAACCTCTGTTCTTTCCTTCCTTCCTTCCAGCAGATGTACTCAGATCTGTGGGAACAAAGTGAGACAGTGAAGGAGACCGGGATGCACTTCTAGCTATTCAACAGGGCTTGTTACTACTGGGTGACAGCTGTACTGTGTAAAACAGGTTAGCTAGCACTACCAGCTCTTTGAATGGCTGCTCTCTGTGTCTCAGAATAGGAATAGCTACAACTGTCGGATCTAGAAGCACAAGCATTTCACTACACTGCATTTCACTAGGGGTTGGACATCAGTCCTCGGGTGAACAAGTACTGTACATATTCAGTTCAACTGACTTGAACGTCTTTGTGTGGACCTCAACACTCCAGTGGACTGGTCTTACTGACTGGTCTTACTGACTGGTCTTACTGACTGGTCTTACTGACTGGTCTTACTGACTGGTCTTTCTGACTGGTCTTTCTGACTGGTCTTTCTGACTGGTCTTACTGACTGGTCTTACTGACTGGTCTTTCTGACTGGTCTTTCTGACTGGTCTTTCTGACTGGTCTTTCTGACTGGTCTTCTGACTGGTCTTACTGACTGGTATTCTGAATGTTTACTGACTGGTCTTTCTGACTGGTCTTACTGACCGTTTTACTGACTGTTTTACTGTGCTCTACTATGTGTTCTAGGTAAAGAGAACGTACAGCCACGGGACGTACCGGGCAGGTGCCATGCGTCAGATCAGTCTGGTGGGGGCAGTGGACGAGGAGGTGGGGGATTACTTCCCAGAGTTCATCTCTATGCTGGAGGAGTCGCCCTTCCTAGAGGTGAGTAGCCCTGACACAAAATAATAATATAGATCCATCATTTTAGAGATAATATCAATCTATAGGTAATACGTTGGATTTAGTCATTTTCGCTAAGTTTCAAAAATGTTTTAGTTCTGGCCACATTGTTTAGGGAGAATTCAACTCATTGGATCTATAAACAAAGGAAAGGTGCCCTCTAGTGGTTGAGAAGGGTAATTATGGTTTTTCAACAACAACAAAAAAACCATTGGTTTTGATGGATGTCTGAAAGATGATATTTCCTCTTTCCTGTTCCAGTTTGTTTTCTCACACACCTCTATCCATCATTCTACTCCTCCCTCATTGTAACTCTGGCGTACCCTTCTCCCTCCAGCGGACGCTACCGTGGGGTACGTTCTCCAGTCTGAAGCTGAAGAGTCCAACAGAGAGTGATGACGGGCCCATCATGTGGGTACGACCTGGGGAACAGATGATCCCTGTTGCTGACATACCAAAGTCTCCCTACATCAGGAGAAGGTGAGGGCTCACTGTGTTCACAGGTAGTAGGTCCTACTTTCACACAGAGATGCAAATGTGTTTTTTTTTTACAGGATCCTACTTCAAAAGGAAACTACTCAGGGTCTTAAATGGGTAGATTATGTTCTATTCTCCTCATGGGGACCTAAAATGTATTTCCATTCAACATACTATTTTCCCTAACCTCTAATTGTAACCCTAACTAACCCCTACATTCAAAATAGCCTTTAAAAATATATATATATATATATATATTTCACCTTTTATTTAACCAGGTAGGCTAGTTGAGAACAAGTTCTCATTTACAACTGTGACCTGGCCAAGATAAAGCAAAGCAGTGCAACACAAACAACAACAACAGAGTTACACATGGAATAAAACAAACGTTCAGTCAATAACACAATAGAGAAAAAGTCTATATACAGTGTGTACAAATGAGGTAAGATAAGGGAGTTAAGGCAATAAATAGACCATAGTGGTGAAATATTTACAATATAGCAATTAAACACTGGAGTGATAGATGTGCAGAAGATGAATGTGCAAGTAGAGATACTGGGATGCAAAGGAGCTAAATAAATAAATAAATAACAATATGGGGATGAGGTAGCTGGATGGGCTATTTACAGATGGAAACCAGACTCGGAAACCAGATTGCATAGCGGAGAAGGTATGGTGGGATTCTAAATGGTCGGTGATCTGTTTGTTAACTTGGCTTTCGAAGACCTTAGAAAGACAGGGTAGGATAGATATAGGTCTGTAGCAGTTTGGGTCTAGAGTGTCTCCCCCTTTGAAGAGGGTGATGACCGCGGCAGCTTTCCAATCTTTGTGGATCTCAGACGATACGACAGAGAGGTTGAACAGGCTAGTAATAGGGGTAGCAACAATTTCGGCTGATGATTTTAGAAAGAGAGGGTTGATGCTGTGTTGATATTGGCTTTGGCTTAAGTGTCTGTTCTTCTTAAAAGAGAAGCTGATTTCCCACACTACACACGTGCAGAATGTACTTCACTCTGTCCAGCAATTAGCTATTTCTTTTCATCCTCCTCTCTTTTTCCCTCTTAACGTCCTGACTGTAATGTTGCTTTCCATAAACATGCATCCCAAATCATACCCTATTCCCTATATAGTGCACTACTTTCAACCAGGCCAGGGCCCTGTAGGGCACTATGGAGAATTGGTTGTCATTTGGGACGCAGCAGAAAGGAGTCTTGCTATCATCTCTGAACCTCTCATCTTCTCAGGATGAGGTGATTAGCTCATCTGAACCGCTCAGCATCTCAGGATGAGGTGATTAGCTCATCTCTGAACCTCTCATCTTCTCAGGATGAGGTGATTAGCTCATCTCTGAACCGCTCAGCATCTCAGGATGAGGTGATTAGCTCATCTCTGAACCGCTCAGCATCTCAGGATGAGATGATTAGCTCATCTGAACCGCTCAGCTTTTCAGGATGAGGTGATTAGCTCATCTCTGAACCTCTCGTCTTCTCAGGATGAGGTGATAAGTTAATCTCTGAACCTCTCGTCTTCTCAGGATGAGGTGATTAGCTCATCTCTGAACCGCTCAGCTTCTCAGGATGAGGTGATTAGCTCATCTCTGAACCTCTCGTCTTCTCAGGATGAGGTGATTAGCTCATCTCTGAACCGCTCAGCTTCTCAGGATGAGGTGATTAGCTCATCTCTCAACCGCTCAGCATCTCAGGATGAGGCCATGAGCTCATCTCTGTGCTTAGTTTATCATCATGATACCGTCGTAGCAAATCAATTCTGCTTAGAAAGAGGAGAGTGAGACGAAAAGAGGAGAGTGAGACAAAGAGGGGAGGGAGACGAAAAGAGGAGAGTGAGACGAAAAGAGGAGAGGGAGACGAAAAGAGGAGAGGGAGACGAAAAGAGGGGAGGGAGACGAAAAGAGGGGAGGGAGACGAAAAGAGGGGAGGGAGACGAAAAGAGGGGAGGGAGACGAAAAGAGGGGAGGGAGACGAAAAGAGGGGAGGGAGACGAAAAGAGGGGAGGGAGACGAAAAGAGGGGAGGGAGACGAAAAGAGGGGAGGGAGACGAAAAGAGGGGAGGGAGACGAAAAGAGGAGAGGGAGACGAAAAGAGGAGAGGGAGACGAAAAGAGGAGAGGGAGACGAAAAGAGGAGAGGGAGACGAAAAGAGGAGAGGGAGACGAAAAGAGGAGAGGGAGACGAAAAGAGGAGAGGGAGACGAAAAGAGGAGAGGGAGACGAAAAGAGGAGAGGGAGACGAAAAGAGGAGAGGGAGACGAAAAGAGGAGAGGGAGACGAAAAGAGAAGAGGGAGAGTGGAGCCTAGATGAGATCATCGTCATGTTAAACAATGCTACAGCAGACAACATGCTGGTCGACAAGCCCCCGCTGTGAGATGCTTCTCATTGTAACACTATACACACACAGACACACACACACACACACAGACACACACACACACACACACACACACACAGAGAGAGACACACACACACACACACACACAGAGAGAGACACACAGAGACAGAGACACACACACACACAGAGACGCAGAGACACACACACACACAGACACACACACACACACACACACACACACACACACACACACACACACACACACACACACACACACACAGAGAGACACACACAGAGACACACACACACACACACAGAGAGAGACACACAGAGACAGAGACGCACACACACACACAGAGACGCAGAGACACACACACACACAGAGACACAGACACACACACACACACACACACACACACACACACAGAGAGAGACACACACACACACACACACACACACACACACAGAGAGAGACACACACACACACACACACACACACACAGAGACACACACACACACACACACACACACACAGTGAGACACACACGTCATCCCGTCTCTCATGTAATTTTATTCTCAACAATCCCTGCTGCTCCCAACTGCTGAGCTATTTATCTATTTCATTCCCTTATCCATCTTCTTGACGTTTATTCCTAGTGGAACGGACAGGGAGGTGTCATTTCATCCTGATAATATTAGCATCGCAGCTTGATTTAAAGAGCGAAAACAACCAATGTGGCATCGTTATGAGTCAGAAACATGTATACTAGTGTCATTTTGGTCATGAAGTCAGTCTGGTGTAAAATGTTTGGAACATCTGCGCGTCACACCGGGTAAATGAAGGTTGGGGTGTCCAACAGCTGTGGGGATTGCTCTCGATCCAATAGCATAGACAGTGAGACAGACCTGCCCAGCAGCTCCTACTGTTTACACACGTCGCACATTGTTTTACTTGAGAAATACTGCATCAAACACCTTTGATAGATGAAAGATTGTGCATCTAAAACATCCTCGGCCAAAATGTAAAATGAATTACAGATTTCTGGGGACGTTGAAGAAGTGAAATGGGCTTCCTACAGTGTCTCATGAGGGACAAACACCATTAACCAAAAGTGGAAATCGGTCAGGAGACACACCTCTGAGACTGAAATCTCATTTTTCTAATCAGTAACAGAAAAAAACATGTGCCAATCGGCGTGTTATCGTTACCCGTTAGTCGGAGCCCGTTAGTCGGAGCCCGTTACCCGTTAGTCGGAGCCTGTTAGTCGGGGCCCGTTACCTGTTAGTCAGAGCCCGTTACCCGTTAGTCGGAGCCCGTTACCTGTTAGTCAGAGCCCGTTACCCGTTAGTCGGAGCCTGTTAGTCGGGGCCCGTTACCTGTTAGTCAGAGCCCGTTACCAGTTAGTCGGAGCCCGTTACCAGTTAGTCGGAGCCTTTTAGTCGGGGCCCGTTACCTGTTAGTCAGAGCCCGTTACCAGTTAGTCGGAGCCCGTTACCAGTTAGTCGGAGCCCGTTACCCGTTAATCGGAGCCTGTTAGTCGGGGCCCGTTACCTGTTAGTCAGAGCCCGTTACCAGTTAGTCGGAGCCCGTTACCAGTTAGTCGGAGCCCGTTACCAGTTAGTCGGAGCCCGTTACCCGTTAATCGGAGCCTGTTAGTCGGGGGCCGTTACCTGTTAGTCAGAGCCCGTTACCAGTTAGTCGGAGCCCGTTACCCGTTAGTCGGAGCCCGTTAGTCGGAGCCCGTTACCCGTTAGTCGGAGCCCGTTAGTCGGAGCCCATTACCTGTTAGTCAGAGCCTGTTACCCGTTAGTCGGAGCCCGTTACCCGTTAGTCGGAGCCTGTTACCCGTTAGTCGGAGCCCGTTACCCGTTAGTCGGAGCCTGTTACCCGTTAGTCGGGGCCCGTTACCTGTTAGTCAGAGCCCGTTACCAGTTAGTCGGAGCCCGTTACCAGTTAGTCGGAGCCTTTTAGTCGGGGCCCGTTACCTGTTAGTCAGAGCCCGTTACCAGTTAGTCGGAGCCCGTTACCAGTTAGTCGGAGCCCGTTACCCGTTAATCGGAGCCTGTTAGTCGGGGCCCGTTACCTGTTAGTCAGAGCCCGTTACCAGTTAGTCGGAGCCCGTTACCAGTTAGTCGGAGCCTGTTAGTCGGGGCCCGTTACCTGTTAGTCAGAGCCCGTTACCAGTTAGTCGGAGCCCGTTACCCGTTAGTCGGAGCCCGTTAGTCGGAGCCCGTTACCCGTTAGTCGGAGCCCGTTAGTCGGAGCCCATTACCTGTTAGTCAGAGCCTGTTACCCGTTAGTCGGAGCCCGTTACCCGTTAGTCGGAGCCTGTTAGTCGGGGCCCGTTACCTGTTAGTCAGAGCCTGTTACCTGTTAGTCGGAGCCTGTTAGTCGGGGCCCGTTACCTGTTAGTCAGAGCCTGTTACCCGTTAGTCGGAGCCTGTTAGTCGGGGCCCGTTACCTGTTAGTCAGAGCCCGTTACCAGTTAGTCGGAGCCCGTTACCAGTTAGTCGGAGCCTGTTAGTCGGGGCCCGTTACCTGTTAGTCAGAGCCCGTTACCAGTTAGTCGGAGCCCGTTACCAGTTAGTCGGAGCCCGTTACCAGTTAGTCGGAGCCTGTTAGTCGGGGCCCGTTACCTGTTAGTTAGAGCCCGTTACCAGTTAGTCGGAGCCCGTTACCAGTTAGTCGGAGCCCGTTACCCGTTAGTCGGAGCCCGTTACCTGTTAATCGGAGCCTGTTAGTCGGGGCCCGTTACCTGTTAGTCAGAGCCCGTTACCAGTTAGTCGGAGCCCGTTACCAGTTAGTCGGAGCATGTTACCAGTTAGTCGGAGCCTGTTAGTCGGGGCCCGTTACCAGTTAGTCGGAGCCCGTTAGCAGTTAGTCGGAGCCCGTTACCCGTTAGTCGGAGCCCATTACCCGTTAGTCGGGCCCGTTACCCGTTAGTCGGAGCCTGTTAGTCGCAGCCAGTTACCCGTTAGTCGGAGCCCGTTACCCGTTAGTCAGAGCCTGTTACCAGTTAGTCGGAGCCCGTTACCCGTTAGTCGGAGCCTGTTAGTCGCAGCCAGTTACCCGTTAGTCGGAGCCCGTTACCCGTTAGTCAGAGCCCGTTACCAGTTAGTCGGAGCCCGTTACCCGTTAGTCGGAGCCCGTTAGTCGGGGCCCGTTACCCGTTAGTCGGAGCCCGTTACCAGTTAGTCGGAGCCCGTTACCCGTTAGTCGGAGCCCGTTACCTGTTAGTCGGAGCCAGTTACCCGTTGGTCGGAGCCCGCGCGCCCGTTACCCATTAGTTGGAGCCAGTTACCCGTTAGTCGGAGCCCGTCACCCGTTAGTCGGAGCCAGTTACCCGTTGGTCGGAGCCCGCGCGCCCGTTACCCATTAGTTGGAGCCAGTTACCCGTTAGTCGGAGCCCGTTACCCGTTAGTCGGAGCCCACGCGCCCGTTAGTCGGAGCCAGTTACCCGTTAGTCGGAGCCCGTTACCCGTTAGTCTGCATTTCACTGTACTATTTACACTTGTTGTATCCTTTTTTACATCTGGTCGAAAGATGTACACTATATAGGGTGCTATTTGGGATACAGGCTAAAATATTTTATAGGAGCTGTCTTTTTTGGTGGGTATTTTTTTCTTTGTCTTTATTCACACACAAAAAAATCTATCGTAGTCCCGTCGTAGTCCCGTCGTAGTCCCGTCGTAGTCCCGTCGTAGTCCCGTAATACCATTGACAGCTGTTACAAATAACAATCCTACAGTAGGGAAATGGGAGCTAAAGGTTCATGGTCCCCCAGACTACCTGCCTGAACACCCCGCCTTCTTCACTGTTGCCTAGGGTGGGATTTACAAGACTACAGGCTGTCAGGAACACATGTCAGACCTGATGGCTGGATCTCTCTCTCTCACACACACACACACACACACACACACACACACACACACACACACTGTGTTCTGGCTGCATGACGGCATCCTGTAAAATGGATGATTTATTTATAGGATGAGTCTTCATGCTCAGGGAATCCTCAGGGATATTTTATAGGACACAGGAACACATGGTTTATGGATCATACTGTACACAGGCATGGAACTGTGAAAGACCGATACAGACATGGATCATACTGTACACAGGCATGGGAACTGTGAAAGACCGATACAGACATGGATCATACTGTACACAGGCATGGGAACTGTGAAAGATCGATACAGACATGGATCATACTGTACACAGGCATGGAACTGTGAAAGACCGATACAGACATGGATCATACTGTACACAGGCATGGAACTGTGAAAGACCGATACAGACATGGTTTATGGATCATACTGTACACAGGCATGGAACTGTGAAAGACAGAGACAGACATGGTTTATGGATCATACTGTACACAGGCATGGAACTGTGAAAGACCGAGACAGACATGGTTTATGGATCATACTGTACACAGGCATGGAACTGTGAAAGACCGCTACAGACATGGATCATACTGTACACAGACATGGGAACTGTGAAAGACCGATACAGACATGGATCATACTGTACACAGGCATGGAACTGTGAAAGACCGATACAGACATGGATCATACTGTACACAGGCATGGAACTGTGAAAGACCGATACAGACATGGATCATACTGTACACAGGCATGGAACTGTGAAAGACCGATACAGACATGGATCATACTGTACACAGGCATGGAACTGTGAAAGACAGAGACAGACATGGTTTATGGATCATACTGGACACAGACATGGGAACTGTGAAAGACCGATACAGACATGGATCATACTGTACACAGGCATGGAACTGTGAAAGACAGAGACAGACATGGTTTATGGATCATACTGTACACAGGCATGGAACTGTGAAAGACCGAGACAGACATGGAGACCTTGACTGAAGAGAAGGCCTCTTTTACAGCTGTTCCCAGGAAGATAGATTAATATATATATATATATATATATATATATATATATATATATATATATATATATATATATATATATATATATATATATATATATATATATATATATATATATATATATATATATATATATATATAGCCACTTGACCATGTAGTGGAAAAATAACACTTCACTTTCTGACCCAAAACAGCCATAGCAGAGTTTTCACTCTGTCTGCCTTCTCAGTTTCCACCCTCACCTTGCCATGTAATAAGTCTCACTAAGTTGACTTCGTCACCTTCACTAGTACCTCACTGTCTGTCCTCATAGATACTGTAGTACAGTGACTAGTACCTCACTGTCTGTCCTCATAGATACTGTAGTATAGTGACTAGTACCTCACTGTCTGTCTCCATAGATACTGTAGTACAGTGACTAGTACCTCACTGTCTGTCCTCATAGATACTGTAGTATAGTGACTAGTACCTCACTGTCTGTCCTCATAGATACTGTAGTATAGTGACTAGAACCTCACTGTCTGTCCTCATAGATACTGTAGTACAGTGACTAGTACCTCACTGTCTGTCCCCATAGATACTGTAGTATAGTGACTAGTACCTCACTGTCTGTCCTCATAGATACTGTAGGACAGTGACTAGTACCTCACTGTCTGTCCTCATAGATACTGTAGTATAGTGGCTAGTACCTCACTGTCTGTCCTCATAGATACTGTAGTACAGTGACTAGTACTTCACTGTCTGTCCTCATAGATACTGTAGTATAGTGACTAGTACCTCACTGTCTGTCCTCATAGATACTGTAGTACAGTGACTAGTACTTCACTGTCTGTCCTCATAGATACTGTAGTATAGTGACTAGTACCTCACTGTCTGTCCTCATAGATAGTATAGTATAGTGACTAGTACCTCACTGTCTGTCCTCATAGATAGTATAGTATAGTGACTAGTACCTCACTGTCTGTCCTCATAGATACTGTAGTATAGTGACTAGTACCTCACTGTCTGTCCTCATAGATACTGTAGTACAGTGACTAGTACTTCACTGTCTGTCTCCATAGATACTGTAGTATAGTGGCTAGTACCTCACTGTCTGTCCTTATAGATACTGTAGTATAGTGACTAGTACCTCACTGTCTGTCCTCATAGATACTGTAGTACAGTGACTAGTACCTCACTGTCTGTCCTCATAGATACTGTAGTATAGTGACTAGTACCTCACTGTCTGTCCTCATAGATAGTATAGTATAGTGACTAGTACCTCACTGTCTGTCCTCATAGATACTGTAGGACAGTGACTAGTACCTCACTGTCTGTCCTCATAGATACTGTAGTATAGTGACTAGTACCTCACTGTCTGTCCTCATAGATACTGTAGTATAGTGACTAGTACCTCACTGTCTGTCCTCATAGATACTGTAGTACAGTGACTAGTACTTCACTGTCTGTCCTCATAGATACTGTGACTAGTACCTCACTGTCTGTCCTCATAGATAGTATAGTATAGTGACTAGTACCTCACTGTCTGTCCTCATAGATACTGTAGTGTAGTGACTAGTACTTCACTGTCTGTCCTCATAGATGGGGCGGCAGGTAGCATAGTGGTTAGAGCGTTGGACTTGTAACCGAAAGGTTGCAAGATCTAAATCCCCGAGCTGACAAGGTAAAAGTCTGTTGTTCTGCCCCTGAACAAGGCAGTTAACCCACTGTTCCCCTGAACAAGGCAGTTTAACCCACTGTTCCCCTGAACAAGGCAGTTTAACCCACTGTTCCCCTTAACAAGGCAGTTAACCCACTGTTCCTCTGAACAAGGCAGTTTAACCCACTGTTCCCCTGAACAAGGCAGTTTAACCCACTGTTCCCCTGAACAAGGCAGTTAACCCACTGTTCCCCTGAACAAGGCAGTTAACCCACTGTTCCCCTGAACAAGGCAGTTAACCCACTGTTCCCCTGAACAAGGCAGTTAAACCCACTGTTCCCCTGAACAAGGCAGTTAACCCACTGTTCCCCTGAACAAGGCAGTTAACCCACTGTTCCCCTGAACAAGGCAGTTAACCCACTGTTCCCCAGTAGGCCGTCATTGTAAACAAGAATTAGTTCTTAACTGACTTGCCTGGTTAAATAAAATAAATAGATACTGTAGTACAGAGACTACTCTCTCTCCTGACTGAACAGTATGACCAAATAGCCGTGGCCAATCGCTTCAGCCACAGGAGCCCCCTCCCTCTTCCTCCCTCCCCCTCTTCTCCCTCCCCAGAGTGCTGTCTGTTTCTTCTGTTGAAACCTTTTCTCTGGGTCTCAGCTTTACATGTATTACTTCATCCAGGCAGGCAGAAGTCCTGTCCTACTTCTGCATACTAAACAGTCCTCGGGTTACATCACAAATGGCACACTAACCCCTATATAGTACACTACTGTAGGGCACGATATAGGGAATATGGTGTGATTTGGGACACAGGCACTATCTCCTCGTTGGTTGTTTCACCCCGTGATGTTCTCTAGTGTAATGAATGTTAAATGTGAGGATGTACTCACACTGCCTTTACACTGGCTGTGTTACCCCTCTCTCTGACTAAACACTGGCTGTGTTACCCCTCTCTCTGACTAAACACTGGCGGTGTTACCCCTCTCTCTGACTAAACACTGGCTGTGTTACCCCTCTCTCTGACTAAACACTGGCTGTGTTACCCCTCTCTCTGACTAAACACTGGCTGTGTTACCTCTCTCTCTGACTTAACACTGGCTGTGTTACCCCTCTCTCTGACTAAACACTGGCGGTGTTACCCCTCTCTCTGACTAAACACTGGCTGTGTTACCCCTCTCTCTGACTAAACACTGGCTGTGTTACCCCTCTCTCTGACTAAACACTGGCGGTGTTACCCCTCTCTCTGACTAAACACTGGCTGTGTTACCCCTCTCTCTGACTAAACACTGGCTGTGTTACCCCTCTCTCTGACTAAACACTGGCTGTGTTACCCCTCTCTCTGACTAAACACTGGCTGTGTTACCCCTCTCTCTGACTAAACACTAGCTGTGTTACCCCTCTCTGACTAAACACTGGCTGTGTTACCCCTCTCTCTGACTAAACACTGGCTGTGTTACCCCTCTCTCTGACTAAACACTGGCTGTGTTACCCCTCTCTCTGACTAAACACTGGCTGTGTTACCCCTCTCTCTGACTAAACACCGGCTGTGTTACCCCTCTCTCTGACTAAACACTGGCTGTGTTACCCCTCTCTGACTAAACACTGGCTGTGTTACCCCTCTCTGACTAAACACTGGCTGTGTTACCCCTCTCTCTGACTAAACACTGGCTGTGTTACCCCTCTCTCTGACTAAACACTGGCTGTGTTACCCCTCTCTCTGACTAAACACTGGCTGTGTTACCCCTCTCTGACTAAACACTGGCTGTGTTACCCCTCTCTCTGACTAAACACTGGCTGTGTTACCCCTCTCTCTGCCTTTACACTGGCTGTGTTACCCCTCTCTCTGCCTTTACACTGGCTGTGTTACCCCTCTCTCTGACTAAACACTGGCTGTGTTACCCCTCTCTCTGCCTTTACACTGGCTGTGTTACCCCTCTCTCTGACTAAACACTGGCTGTGTTACCCCTCTCTCTGACTAAACACTGGCTGTGTTACCCCTCTCTCTGACTAAACACTGGCTGTGTTACCCCTCTCTCTGACTAAACACTGGCTGTGTTACCCCTCTCTCTGACTAAACACTGGCTGTGTTACCCCTCTCTCTGCCTTTACACTGGCTGTGTTACCTCTCTCTCTGACTAAACACTGGCTGTGTTACCCCTCTCTCTGACTAAACACTGGCTGTGTTACCCCTCTCTCTGACTAAACACTGGCTGTGTTACCCCTCTCTGACTAAACACTGGCTGTGTTACCCCTCTCTCTGACTAAACACTGGCTGTGTAACCCCTCTCTCTGCCTTTACACTGGCTGTGTTACCTCTCTCTCTGACTAAACACTGGCTGTGTTACCCCTCTCTCTGACTAAACACTGGCTGTGTTACCCCTCTCTCTGACTAAACACTGGCTGTGTTACCCCTCTCTCTGACTAAACACTGGCTGTGTTACCCCTCTCTCTGACTAAACACTGGCTGTGTTACCTCTCTCTCTGACTAAACACTAGCTGTGTTACCCCTCTCTCTGACTAAACACTGGCTGTGTTACCCCTCTCTCTGACTAAACACTGGCTGTGTTACCCCTCTCTCTGACTAAACACTGGCTGTGTTACCCCTCTCTCTGCCTTTACACTGGCTGTGTTACCCCTCTCTCTGCCTTTACACTGGCTGTGTTACCCCTCTCTCTGCCTTTACACTGGCTGTGTTACCCCTCTCTCTGACTAAACACTGGCTGTGTTACCCCTCTCTCTGCCTTTACACTGGCTGTGTTACCCCTCTCTCTGACTAAACACTGGCTGTGTTACCCCTCTCTCTGACTAAACACTGGCTGTGTTACCCCTCTCTCTGACTAAACACTGGCTGTGTTACCCCTCTCTCTGACTAAACACTGGCTGTGTTACCCCTCTCTCTGCCTTTACACTGGCTGTGTTACCTCTCTCTCTGACTAAACACTGGCTGTGTTACCCCTCTCTCTGACTAAACACTGGCTGTGTTACCCCTCTCTCTGACTAAACACTGGCTGTGTTACCCCTCTCTGACTAAACACTGGCTGTGTAACCCCTCTCTCTGCCTTTACACTGGCTGTGTTACCTCTCTCTCTGACTAAACACTGGCTGTGTTACCCCTCTCTCTGACTAAACACTGGCTGTGTTACCCCTCTCTCTGACTAAACACTGGCTGTGTTACCCCTCTCTCTGACTAAACACTGGCTGTGTTACCCCTCTCTCTGACTAAACACTGGCTGTGTTACCCCTCTCTCTGACTAAACACTGGCTGTGTTACCCCTCTCTCTGCCTTTACACTGGCTGTGTTACCCCTCTCTCTGCCTTTACACTGGCTGTGTTACCCCTCTCTCTGCCTTTACACTGGCTGTGTTACCCCTCTCTCTGCCTTTACACTGGCTGTGTTACCCCTCTCTCTGACTAAACACTGGCTGTGTTACCCCTCTCTCTGCCTTTACACTGGCTGTGTTACCCCTCTCTCTGACTAAACACTGGCTGTGTTACCCCTCTCTCTGACTAAACACTGGCTGTGTTACCCCTCTCTCTGACTAAACACTGGCTGTGTTACCCCTCTCTCTGACTAAACACTGGCTGTGTTACCCCTCTCTCTGCCTTTACACTGGCTGTGTTACCTCTCTCTCTGACTAAACACTGGCTGTGTTACCCCTCTCTCTGACTAAACACTGGCTGTGTTACCCCTCTCTCTGACTAAACACTGGCTGTGTTACCCCTCTCTGACTAAACACTGGCTGTGTAACCCCTCTCTCTGCCTTTACACTGGCTGTGTTACCTCTCTCTCTGACTAAACACTGGCTGTGTTACCCCTCTCTCTGACTAAACACTGGCTGTGTTACCCCTCTCTCTGACTAAACACTGGCTGTGTTACCCCTCTCTCTGACTAAACACTGGCTGTGTTACCCCTCTCTCTGACTAAACACTGGCTGTGTTACCTCTCTCTCTGACTAAACACTAGCTGTGTTACCCCTCTCTCTGACTAAACACTGGCTGTGTTACCCCTCTCTCTGACTAAACACTGGCTGTGTTACCCCTCTCTCTGACTAAACACTGGCTGTGTTACCCCTCTCTCTGACTAAACACTGGCTGTGTTACCCCTCTCTCTGACTAAACACTGGCTGTGTTACCCCTCTCTCTGACTAAACACTGGCTGTGTTACCCCTCTCTCTGACTAAACACTGGCTGTGTTACCCCTCTCTCTGACTAAACACTGGCTGTGTTACCCCTCTCTCTGACTAAACACTGGCTGTGTTACCCCTCTCTCTGACTAAACACTGGCTGTGTTACCCCTCTCTCTGACTAAACACTGGCTGTGTTACCCCTCTCTCTGACTAAACACTGGCTGTGTTACCCCTCTCTCTGACTAAACACTGGCTGTGTTACCCCTCTCTCTGACTAAACACTGGCTGTGTTACCCCTCTGACTAAACACTGGCTGTGTTACCCCTCTCTCTGACTAAACACGGGCTGTGTTACCCCTCTCTCTGACTAAACACTGGCTGTGTTACCCCTCTCTCTGACTAAACACTGGCTGTGTTACCTCTCTCTCTGACTAAACACTGGCTGTGTTACCTCTCTCTCTGACTAAACACTAGCTGTGTTACCCCTCTCTCTGACTAAACACTGGCTGTGTTACCCCTCTCTCTGACTAAACACTGGCTGTGTTACCCCTCTCTGACTAAACACTGGCTGTGTTACCCCTCTCTCTGACTAAACACTGGCTGTGTTACCCCTCTCTCTGACTAAACACTGGCTGTGTTACCCCTCTCTCTGACTAAACACTGGCTGTGTTACCCCTCTCTCTGACTAAACACTGGCGGTGTTACCCCTCTCTCTGACTAAACACTGGCTGTGTTACCCCTCTCTCTGACTTAACACTGGCTGTGTTACCCCTCTCTCTGACTAAACACTAGCGGTGTTACCCCTCTCTCTGACTAAACACTAGCGGTGTTACCCCTCTCTCTGACTAAACACTGGCGGTGTTACCCCTCTCTCTGACTAAACACTGGCTGTGTTACCCCTCTCTCTGACTAAACACTGGCGGTGTTACCCCTCTCTCTGACTAAACACTGGCTGTGTTACCCCTCTCTCTGACTAAACACTGGCTGTGTTACCCCTCTCTGACTAAACACTGGCTGTGTTACCCCTCTCTCTGACTAAACACTGGCTGTGTTACCCCTCTCTCTGACTTAACACTGGCTGTGTTACCCCTCTCTCTGACTAAACACTAGCGGTGTTACCCCTCTCTCTGACTAAACACTGGCGGTGTTACCCCTCTCTCTGACTAAACACTGGCTGTGTTACCCCTCTCTCTGACTAAACACTGGCGGTGTTACCCCTCTCTCTGACTAAACACTGGCTGTGTTACCCCTCTCTCTGACTTAACACTGGCTGTGTTACCCCTCTCTCTGACTAAACACTGGCTGTGTTACCCCTCTCTCTGACTAAACACTGGCTGTGTTACCTCTCTCTCTGACTTAACACTGGCTGTGTTACCCCTCTCTCTGACTAAACACTGGCGGTGTTACCCCTCTCTCTGACTAAACACTGGCTGTGTTACCCCTCTCTCTGACTAAACACTGGCTGTGTTACCCCTCTCTCTGACTAAACACTGGCGGTGTTACCCCTCTCTCTGACTAAACACTGGCTGTGTTACCCCTCTCTCTGACTAAACACTGCCTGTGTTACCCCTCTCTCTGACTAAACACTGGCTGTGTTACCCCTCTCTCTGACTAAACACTGGCTGTGTTACCCCTCTCTCTGACTAAACACTAGCTGTGTTACCCCTCTCTGACTAAACACTGGCTGTGTTACCCCTCTCTCTGACTAAACACTGGCTGTGTTACCCCTCTCTCTGACTAAACACTGGCTGTGTTACCCCTCTCTCTGACTAAACACTGGCTGTGTTACCCCTCTCTCTGACTAAACACTGGCTGTGTTACCCCTCTCTCTGACTAAACACTGGCTGTGTTACCCCTCTCTCTGACTAAACACTGGCTGTGTTACCCCTCTCTCTGACTAAACACTGGCTGTGTTACCCCTCTCTCTGACTAAACACTGGCTGTGTTACCCCTCTCTCTGACTAAACACTGGCTGTGTTACCCCTCTCTGACTAAACACTGGCTGTGTTACCCCTCTCTCTGACTAAACACTGGCTGTGTTACCCCTCTCTCTGACTAAACACTGGCGGTGTTACCCCTCTCTCTGACTAAATACTGGCTGTGTTACCCCTCTCTCTGACTAAACACTGGCTGTGTTACCCCTCTCTCTGACTAAACACTGGCTGTGTTACCCCTCTCTCTGCCTTTACACTGGCTGTGTTACCTCTCTCTCTGACTAAACACTGGCTGTGTTACCCCTCTCTCTGACTAAACACTGGCTGTGTTACCCCTCTCTCTGACTAAACACTGGCGGTGTTACCCCTCTCTCTGACTAAACACTGGCTGTGTTACCCCTCTCTCTGACTTAACACTGGCTGTGTTACCCCTCTCTCTGACTAAACACTGGCTGTGTTACCCCTCTCTCTGACTAAACACTGGCTGTGTTACCTCTCTCTCTGACTTAACACTGGCTGTGTTACCCCTCTCTCTGACTAAACACTGGCGGTGTTACCCCTCTCTCTGACTAAACACTGGCTGTGTTACCCCTCTCTCTGACTAAACACTGGCTGTGTTACCCCTCTCTCTGACTAAACACTGGCGGTGTTACCCCTCTCTCTGACTAAACACTGGCTGTGTTACCCCTCTCTCTGACTAAACACTGGCTGTGTTACCCCTCTCTCTGACTAAACACTGGCTGTGTTACCCCTCTCTCTGACTAAACACTGGCTGTGTTACCCCTCTCTCTGACTAAACACTAGCTGTGTTACCCCTCTCTGACTAAACACTGGCTGTGTTACCCCTCTCTCTGACTAAACACTGGCTGTGTTACCCCTCTCTCTGACTAAACACTGGCTGTGTTACCCCTCTCTCTGACTAAACACTGGCTGTGTTACCCCTCTCTCTGACTAAACACTGGCTGTGTTACCCCTCTCTCTGACTAAACACTGGCTGTGTTACCCCTCTCTCTGACTAAACACTGGCTGTGTTACCCCTCTCTCTGACTAAACACTGGCTGTGTTACCCCTCTCTCTGACTAAACACTGGCTGTGTTACCCCTCTCTCTGACTAAACACCGGCTGTGTTACCCCTCTCTCTGACTAAACACTGGCTGTGTTACCCCTCTCTGACTAAACACTGGCTGTGTTACCCCTCTCTGACTAAACACTGGCTGTGTTACCCCTCTCTCTGACTAAACACTGGCTGTGTTACCCCTCTCTCTGACTAAACACTGGCTGTGTTACCCCTCTCTCTGACTAAACACTGGCTGTGTTACCCCTCTCTGACTAAACACTGGCTGTGTTACCCCTCTCTCTGACTAAACACTGGCTGTGTTACCCCTCTCTCTGCCTTTACACTGGCTGTGTTACCCCTCTCTCTGCCTTTACACTGGCTGTGTTACCCCTCTCTCTGACTAAACACTGGCTGTGTTACCCCTCTCTCTGCCTTTACACTGGCTGTGTTACCCCTCTCTCTGACTAAACACTGGCTGTGTTACCCCTCTCTCTGACTAAACACTGGCTGTGTTACCCCTCTCTCTGACTAAACACTGGCTGTGTTACCCCTCTCTCTGACTAAACACTGGCTGTGTTACCCCTCTCTCTGACTAAACACTGGCTGTGTTACCCCTCTCTCTGCCTTTACACTGGCTGTGTTACCTCTCTCTCTGACTAAACACTGGCTGTGTTACCCCTCTCTCTGACTAAACACTGGCTGTGTTACCCCTCTCTCTGACTAAACACTGGCTGTGTTACCCCTCTCTGACTAAACACTGGCTGTGTTACCCCTCTCTCTGACTAAACACTGGCTGTGTAACCCCTCTCTCTGCCTTTACACTGGCTGTGTTACCTCTCTCTCTGACTAAACACTGGCTGTGTTACCCCTCTCTCTGACTAAACACTGGCTGTGTTACCCCTCTCTCTGACTAAACACTGGCTGTGTTACCCCTCTCTCTGACTAAACACTGGCTGTGTTACCCCTCTCTCTGACTAAACACTGGCTGTGTTACCTCTCTCTCTGACTAAACACTAGCTGTGTTACCCCTCTCTCTGACTAAACACTGGCTGTGTTACCCCTCTCTCTGACTAAACACTGGCTGTGTTACCCCTCTCTCTGACTAAACACTGGCTGTGTTACCCCTCTCTCTGCCTTTACACTGGCTGTGTTACCCCTCTCTCTGCCTTTACACTGGCTGTGTTACCCCTCTCTCTGCCTTTACACTGGCTGTGTTACCCCTCTCTCTGACTAAACACTGGCTGTGTTACCCCTCTCTCTGCCTTTACACTGGCTGTGTTACCCCTCTCTCTGACTAAACACTGGCTGTGTTACCCCTCTCTCTGACTAAACACTGGCTGTGTTACCCCTCTCTCTGACTAAACACTGGCTGTGTTACCCCTCTCTCTGACTAAACACTGGCTGTGTTACCCCTCTCTCTGCCTTTACACTGGCTGTGTTACCTCTCTCTCTGACTAAACACTGGCTGTGTTACCCCTCTCTCTGACTAAACACTGGCTGTGTTACCCCTCTCTCTGACTAAACACTGGCTGTGTTACCCCTCTCTGACTAAACACTGGCTGTGTAACCCCTCTCTCTGCCTTTACACTGGCTGTGTTACCTCTCTCTCTGACTAAACACTGGCTGTGTTACCCCTCTCTCTGACTAAACACTGGCTGTGTTACCCCTCTCTCTGACTAAACACTGGCTGTGTTACCCCTCTCTCTGACTAAACACTGGCTGTGTTACCCCTCTCTCTGACTAAACACTGGCTGTGTTACCTCTCTCTCTGACTAAACACTAGCTGTGTTACCCCTCTCTCTGACTAAACACTGGCTGTGTTACCCCTCTCTCTGACTAAACACTGGCTGTGTTACCCCTCTCTCTGACTAAACACTGGCTGTGTTACCCCTCTCTCTGACTAAACACTGGCTGTGTTACCCCTCTCTCTGACTAAACACTGGCTGTGTTACCCCTCTCTCTGACTAAACACTGGCTGTGTTACCCCTCTCTCTGACTAAACACTGGCTGTGTTACCCCTCTCTCTGACTAAACACTGGCTGTGTTACCCCTCTCTCTGACTAAACACTGGCTGTGTTACCCCTCTCTCTGACTAAACACTGGCTGTGTTACCCCTCTCTCTGACTAAACACTGGCTGTGTTACCCCTCTCTCTGACTAAACACTGGCTGTGTTACCCCTCTCTCTGACTAAACACTGGCTGTGTTACCCCTCTCTCTGACTAAACACTGGCTGTGTTACCCCTCTCTCTGACTAAACACTGGCTGTGTTACCCCTCTCTCTGACTAAACACTGGCTGTGTTACCCCTCTCTCTGACTAAACACTGGCTGTGTTACCCCTCTGACTAAACACTGGCTGTGTTACCCCTCTCTCTGACTAAACACGGGCTGTGTTACCCCTCTCTCTGACTAAACACTGGCTGTGTTACCCCTCTCTCTGACTAAACACTGGCTGTGTTACCTCTCTCTCTGACTAAACACTGGCTGTGTTACCTCTCTCTCTGACTAAACACTAGCTGTGTTACCCCTCTCTCTGACTAAACACTGGCTGTGTTACCCCTCTCTCTGACTAAACACTGGCTGTGTTACCCCTCTCTGACTAAACACTGGCTGTGTTACCCCTCTCTCTGACTAAACACTGGCTGTGTTACCCCTCTCTCTGACTAAACACTGGCTGTGTTACCCCTCTCTCTGACTAAACACTGGCTGTGTTACCCCTCTCTCTGACTAAACACTGGCGGTGTTACCCCTCTCTCTGACTAAACACTGGCTGTGTTACCCCTCTCTCTGACTTAACACTGGCTGTGTTACCCCTCTCTCTGACTAAACACTAGCGGTGTTACCCCTCTCTCTGACTAAACACTAGCGGTGTTACCCCTCTCTCTGACTAAACACTGGCGGTGTTACCCCTCTCTCTGACTAAACACTGGCTGTGTTACCCCTCTCTCTGACTAAACACTGGCGGTGTTACCCCTCTCTCTGACTAAACACTGGCTGTGTTACCCCTCTCTCTGACTAAACACTGGCTGTGTTACCCCTCTCTGACTAAACACTGGCTGTGTTACCCCTCTCTCTGACTAAACACTGGCTGTGTTACCCCTCTCTCTGACTTAACACTGGCTGTGTTACCCCTCTCTCTGACTAAACACTAGCGGTGTTACCCCTCTCTCTGACTAAACACTGGCGGTGTTACCCCTCTCTCTGACTAAACACTGGCTGTGTTACCCCTCTCTCTGACTAAACACTGGCGGTGTTACCCCTCTCTCTGACTAAACACTGGCTGTGTTACCCCTCTCTCTGACTTAACACTGGCTGTGTTACCCCTCTCTCTGACTAAACACTGGCTGTGTTACCCCTCTCTCTGACTAAACACTGGCTGTGTTACCTCTCTCTCTGACTTAACACTGGCTGTGTTACCCCTCTCTCTGACTAAACACTGGCGGTGTTACCCCTCTCTCTGACTAAACACTGGCTGTGTTACCCCTCTCTCTGACTAAACACTGGCTGTGTTACCCCTCTCTCTGACTAAACACTGGCGGTGTTACCCCTCTCTCTGACTAAACACTGGCTGTGTTACCCCTCTCTCTGACTAAACACTGGCTGTGTTACCCCTCTCTCTGACTAAACACTGGCTGTGTTACCCCTCTCTCTGACTAAACACTGGCTGTGTTACCCCTCTCTGACTAAACACTGGCTGTGTTACCCCTCTCTCTGACTAAACACTGGCTGTGTTACCCCTCTCTCTGACTAAACACTGGCTGTGTTACCCCTCTCTCTGACTAAACACTGGCTGTGTTACCCCTCTCTCTGACTAAACACTGGCGGTGTTACCCCTCTCTCTGACTAAACACTGGCTGTGTTACCCCTCTCTCTGACTTAACACTGGCTGTGTTACCCCTCTCTCTGACTAAACACTAGCGGTGTTACCCCTCTCTCTGACTAAACACTAGCGGTGTTACCCCTCTCTCTGACTAAACACTGGCGGTGTTACCCCTCTCTCTGACTAAACACTGGCTGTGTTACCCCTCTCTCTGACTAAACACTGGCGGTGTTACTCCTCTCTCTGACTAAACACTGGCTGTGTTACCCCTCTCTCTGACTAAACACTGGCTGTGTTACCCCTCTCTGACTAAACACTGGCTGTGTTACCCCTCTCTCTGACTAAACACTGGCTGTGTTACCCCTCTCTCTGACTTAACACTGGCTGTGTTACCCCTCTCTCTGACTAAACACTAGCGGTGTTACCCCTCTCTCTGACTAAACACTGGCGGTGTTACCCCTCTCTCTGACTAAACACTGGCTGTGTTACCCCTCTCTCTGACTAAACACTGGCGGTGTTACCCCTCTCTCTGACTAAACACTGGCTGTGTTACCCCTCTCTCTGACTTAACACTGGCTGTGTTACCCCTCTCTCTGACTAAACACTGGCTGTGTTACCCCTCTCTCTGACTAAACACTGGCTGTGTTACCTCTCTCTCTGACTTAACACTGGCTGTGTTACCCCTCTCTCTGACTAAACACTGGCGGTGTTACCCCTCTCTCTGACTAAACACTGGCTGTGTTACCCCTCTCTCTGACTAAACACTGGCTGTGTTACCCCTCTCTCTGACTAAACACTGGCGGTGTTACCCCTCTCTCTGACTAAACACTGGCTGTGTTACCCCTCTCTCTGACTAAACACTGGCTGTGTTACCCCTCTCTCTGACTAAACACTGGCTGTGTTACCCCTCTCTCTGACTAAACACTGGCTGTGTTACCCCTCTCTCTGACTAAACACTAGCTGTGTTACCCCTCTCTGACTAAACACTGGCTGTGTTACCCCTCTCTCTGACTAAACACTGGCTGTGTTACCCCTCTCTCTGACTAAACACTGGCTGTGTTACCCCTCTCTCTGACTAAACACTGGCTGTGTTACCCCTCTCTCTGACTAAACACTGGCTGTGTTACCCCTCTCTCTGACTAAACACTGGCTGTGTTACCCCTCTCTCTGACTAAACACTGGCTGTGTTACCCCTCTCTCTGACTAAACACTGGCTGTGTTACCCCTCTCTCTGACTAAACACTGGCTGTGTTACCCCTCTCTCTGACTAAACACTGGCTGTGTTACCCCTCTCTGACTAAACACTGGCTGTGTTACCCCTCTCTCTGACTAAACACTGGCTGTGTTACCCCTCTCTCTGACTAAACACTGGCGGTGTTACCCCTCTCTCTGACTAAATACTGGCTGTGTTACCCCTCTCTCTGACTAAACACTGGCTGTGTTACCCCTCTCTCTGACTAAACACTGGCTGTGTTACCCCTCTCTCTGACTAAACACTGGCTGTGTTACCTCTCTCTCTGACTAAACACTGGCTGTGTTACCCCTCTCTCTGACTAAACACTGGCTGTGTTACCCCTCTCTCTGACTAAACACTGGCTGTGTTACCCCTCTCTCTGACTAAACACTGGCTGTGTTACCCCTCTCTCTGACTAAACACTGGCTGTGTTACCCCTCTCTGACTAAACACTGGCTGTGTTACCCCTCTCTCTGACTAAACACTGGCTGTGTTACCCCTCTCTCTGACTAAACACTGGCTGTGTTACCCCTCTCTCTGACTAAACACTGGCTGTGTTACCCCTCTCTCTGCCTTTACACTGGCTGTGTTACCCCTCTCTCTGCCTTTACACTGGCTGTGTTACCCCTCTCTCTGACTAAACACTGGCTGTGTTACCCCTCTCTCTGCCTTTACACTGGCTGTGTTACCCCTCTCTCTGACTAAACACTGGCTGTGTTACCCCTCTCTCTGACTAAACACTGGCTGTGTTACCCCTCTGACTAAACACTGGCTGTGTTACCCTCTCTCTGACTAAACACTGGCTGTGTTACCCCTCTCTCTGCCTTTACACTGGCTGTGTTACCTCTCTCTCTGACTAAACACTGGCTGTGTTACCCCTCTCTCTGACTAAACACTGGCTGTTACCCCTCTCTCTGACTAAACACTGGCTGTTACCCCTCTCTCTGACTAAACACTGGCTGTGTTACCCCTCTCTGACTAAACACTGGCTGTGTTACCCCTCTCTCTGACTAAACACTGGCTGTGTTACCCCTCTCTCTGCCTTTACACTGGCTGTGTTACCCCTCTCTCTGACTAAACACTGGCTGTGTTACCCCTCTCTCTGACTAAACACTGGCTGTGTTACCCCTCTCTCTGACTAAACACTGGCTGTGTTACCCCTCTCTCTGACTAAACACTGGCTGTGTTACCCCTCTCTCTGCCTTTACACTGGCTGTGTTACCTCTCTCTCTGACTAAACACTGGCTGTGTTACCCCTCTCTCTGACTAAACACTGGCTGTGTTACCCCTCTCTCTGACTAAACACTGGCTGTGTTACCCCTCTCTGACTAAACACTGGCTGTGTTACCCCTCTCTCTGACTAAACACTGGCTGTGTAACCCCTCTCTCTGCCTTTACACTGGCTGTGTTACCTCTCTCTCTGACTAAACACTGGCTGTGTTACCCCTCTCTCTGACTAAACACTGGCTGTGTTACCCCTCTCTCTGACTAAACACTGGCTGTGTTACCCCTCTCTCTGACTAAACACTGGCTGTGTTACCCCTCTCTCTGACTAAACACTGGCTGTGTTACCTCTCTCTCTGACTAAACACTAGCTGTGTTACCCCTCTCTCTGACTAAACACTGGCTGTGTTACCCCTCTCTCTGACTAAACACTGGCTGTGTTACCCCTCTCTCTGACTAAACACTGGCTGTGTTACCCCTCTCTCTGACTAAACACTGGCTGTGTTACCCCTCTCTCTGACTAAACACTGGCTGTGTTACCCCTCTCTCTGACTAAACACTGGCTGTGTTACCCCTCTCTCTGACTAAACACTGGCTGTGTTACCCCTCTCTCTGACTAAACACTGGCTGTGTTACCCCTCTCTCTGACTAAACACTGGCTGTGTTACCCCTCTCTCTGACTAAACACTGGCTGTGTTACCCCTCTCTCTGACTAAACACTGGCTGTGTTACCCCTCTCTGACTAAACACTGGCTGTGTTACCCCTCTCTCTGACTAAACACGGGCTGTGTTACCCCTCTCTCTGACTAAACACTGGCTGTGTTACCCCTCTCTCTGACTAAACACTGGCTGTGTTACCTCTCTCTCTGACTAAACACTGGCTGTGTTACCTCTCTCTCTGACTAAACACTAGCTGTGTTACCCCTCTCTCTGACTAAACACTGGCTGTGTTACCCCTCTCTCTGACTAAACACTGGCTGTGTTACCCCTCTCTGACTAAACACTGGCTGTGTTACCCCTCTCTCTGACTAAACACTGGCTGTGTTACCCCTCTCTCTGACTAAACACTGGCTGTGTTACCCCTCTCTCTGACTAAACACTAGCTGTGTTACCCCTCTCTCTGACTAAACACTGGCGGTGTTACCCCTCTCTCTGACTAAACACTGGCTGTGTTACCCCTCTCTCTGACTAAACACTGGCGCTGTGGGGTCGCTCATGGGTGTCTCGCTGTAGGGTCGCTCCTGAATGTGGCGCTGTAGGACATTGCGGTATATTCCTAGTTCTGGAGCGCTGCAGTGTGTGTGGGCTTCAGAGGAGGCTGGTGGGAGGAGCAATAGGACGGCAGGCTCATTGTAATGGCTGGAATGGAATCAGTGGAATGGTATCAAACACATCCAACACATGGAAACAACGTTTGACTCCGTTCCATTGATTCCATTAAATGTGTTGAATCAGGTGTTAATGTGCTTTACTGGGGAGACAGCTTACTTCCGGCTCTCCAGTGGTCTCTAGAACCAGACAGCTTACTTCCGGCTCTCCGGTGGTCTCTGGGACCAGACAGCTTACTTCCGGCTCTCCGGTGGTCTCTAGAACCAGACAGCTTACTTCCGGCTCTCCGGTGGTCTCTAGAACCAGACAGCTTACTTCCGGCTCTCCAGTGGTCTCTAGAACCAGACAGCTTACTTCCGGCTCTCCGGTGGTCTCTGGGACCAGACAGCTTACTTCCGGCTCTCCAGTGGTCTCTAGAACCAGACAGCTTACTTCCGGCTCTCCAGTGGTCTCTAGAACCAGACAGCTTACTTCCGGCTCTCCGGTGGTCTCTAGAACCAGACAGCTTACTTCCGGCTCTCTGGTGGTCTCTAGAACCAGACAGCTTACTTACGGCTCTCCGGTGATCTCTGGGACCAGACAGCTTACTTACGGCTCTCCGGTGGTCTCTAGAATCAGACAGCTTGCTTCCGGCTCTCCGGTGGTCTCTGGGACCAGACAGCTTACTAAGCTACAAGGTCAGGGATATCCTAGACTAGCTCTCCAGAGGCAGGATGCTGGATTAGGATAAAAAAATATATGTTATATAGTATCATATAGTAATTGATTGATTGATTGATTGATTATTTTGGTCTTATTATGGCCGCCTGCTATAGAAGTTTGTGTTAATGTCAATGTCCTCTCCTCCTCCAGGTCAACCAATGAGATCAAGAACCTGCAGTACCTACGTCGGGCCAGCGAGCCTCGTGAGATGCTGTTCGAGGACCGGACGCGGGCCCACGCTGACCACATCGGACAGGGCTTCGAGAGGCAGACCACCGCCGCTGTAGGGGTGCTCAAGGCCGTGCGCTGTGGAGAGAGGTGGGTGGTTTTAACACCCGGATATATGATCATGTAATATCTTTAGATATTATTGAGGCTGTATTTAGTATCCAACAATCGTCCAACTAATCCGTTACAAGACCGCTGCATAATCTGATTGGAAATAAATGGTTATAATCTATCTTCTCTCTGTCTCTGTAGCGCGGAGCCCCCTCGCGTTACCAAAGACGTGATCTGTTTCCATGCTGGAGACTTC
The DNA here is from genome assembly GCF_057628025.1 of Oncorhynchus mykiss. Taxonomy (NCBI): domain Eukaryota; kingdom Metazoa; phylum Chordata; class Actinopteri; order Salmoniformes; family Salmonidae; genus Oncorhynchus; species Oncorhynchus mykiss. The sequence continues at coordinate 1,966,264 of NC_143042.1, read as the reverse complement.
CCTAATGTAGTCCAGAGGTTACAACTGGACCTGCACGAACCACCTCTGTCCCAGGTGAGCTGCACCTGTCTTCTACCTCGTTTCTATTAGTTAAGATGGCAGCGGAGACCATGGCTGCTGTTTCATTAGAGGTTGACCGATTATGATTTTTCAACACGAATACCAGTTATTGGAGGACCAAAAAAGCCGGTACCAATTAATCGGACGATTTATTTATATATAAAAATATTATTTATTTATGTATTATTTATTTGTAATAATTCAATAAAATCAATTTAGTCTCAAATAAATTAAACATGTTCAATTTGGTTTAAATAATGCAAAAACAAAGTGTTGGAGAAGAAAATAAAAGTGCAATATTTGCCCAGATTGATTGTTTTTTTAAAGTTTAATGCTAGCTAGCAACTTACCTTGGCTCCTTGCTGCACTCAGGTAGTCAGCCTGCCACGCAGTCTCCTCGTGGATTCCAATGTAATCGGCCATAATCGGTGTCCAAAAATGCCGATTACCGATTGTTATGAAAACTTGAAATCGGCCTTAATTAATCGGCCTTTCCGATGAATCAGTCGACCTCTAGTGAAGATGCCTTCTGAGGATCTGCCTTTGCCATCCGCCATCCGTACTACTGGCCAACATACAATCGCTGGATAATAAATAGGATGAACTAAAAAGCACGTAAATCCTACCACCAGGACATTAAAAACTGTAATATCCTATGTTTCACTGAGTTGTGGCTGAACAACGACATGAATAACATACAGCTGGTGGGTTATACACTGTATCAGCGGGATAGAACAACAGCCTCTGGTAACAATGTATATTTGTAAACAATACCTAAGGCACAATATCTAAGGAAGTCTTGATGTTTTGCTTGCCTGAAGTAGAGTATCTCATGATAAGCTGTAGACCACACTATCTACCTAGAGAGTTTAATCTGTATTTTTTGTAGCTGTTTACATACCACCACAGAACGATGCTAGCACTAAGACTGCACTCAATGAGCTGTATACCGCCATAAGCAAACAGGAAAACGCTCAACCAGAGGCGGCGCTCCTAGTGGCCGGGGACTTTAATGCAGGAAAATTTAAATCCGTTTTACCAAATTTCTATCAGCATGTTAAACGTTCAACTAGAGGGTAAAAAAAACTCTAGACCACCTTTTCTCCACACACAGAGACGCGTTCAAAGCTCTCCCTCGCCCTCCATTTGGCAAATCTGACCATAATTCTATCCTCCTGATTCCTGCTTACAAGCGAAAATGAAAGCAGGAAGCACCAGTGACTCGGTCAATAAAAAAGTGGTTAGATGAAGCAGATGCTAAACTACAGGACTGTTTTGCTAACACAGACTGGAATATGTTCCTGGATTCTTCCGATGGCATTGAGGACACCACATCAGTCACTGGTTTCATTAATAAGTGCATCGATGACGTCATCCCTACAGTGACTGTACGCACATACCACAACCAGAAGACTCTAACCCGGAACCTTATAAGAAATCCCGCTATGCCCTCTGACGAACCATCAAACAGGCAAAGCATCAATACAGGACTAAGATCGAATCGTACTACACCAGCTCCGACTCTGGTTGGATGAGACAGGGCTTGCAAACTATTACAGACTACAAAGGGAAGTACAGCCGAGTGCTGCCCAGTAACACGAGCCTACCAGACGAGCTAAATTACTTCTATACTCGCTTCGAGGCAAGTAACACTGAAACATGCATGAGAGCATCAGCTGTTCCAGACGATTGTGTGATCACGCTTTCCGCAGCCGATGTGAGTAAGACCTTTAAACAGGTCAACATTCACAAGGCCGCAGGGCCAGACGGATTACCAGGACGTGTACTCCGAGCATGCGCTGACCAACTGTCAAGTGTCTTCACTGACATTTTCAACCTCTCCCTGTCTAATACCAACATGTTTCAAGCAGACCACCATAGTCCCTGTGCCCAAGAACACTAAGGTAACCTGCCAAAATTACTACCGATCCGTAGCACTCACCAGAAACCCAAGAACCACTCCAATTTGCATACCGCCCCAACAGATCCACAGATGATGCAATCTCTATTGCACTCCACACTGCCCTTACCCACCTGGACAAAAGGAACACCTATTTGAGAATGCTATGCATTCTGTGTTCAACACCATAGTGCCCTCAAAGCTCATCACTAAGCCAAGGACCATGGGACTAAACACCCACCTCTGCAACTAGATCCTGGACTTCCTGACAGACCGCCCCAAGGTGGTAAGGGTAGGTAACAACACATCCGTCACGCTGATCCTCAACACGGGAGCCCCTCAGGGGTGCGTGCTCAGTCCCCTCCTGTACTCCCTGTTCACTCATGACTGCACGGGTCAGGCACGACTCCAACTCCATCATTAAGTTTGCTGATGACACATCAGTGGTAGGCCTGATCACCAACAACCATGAGACAGCACATAGGGAGGAGGTAAGAGACCTGGCCATGTGGTGCCAGGACAAAAACCTCTCCCTCATCGTGATCAAGACTAAAGAGATGATTGTGGACTACAGGAAAAGGAGGATGGGGAGCATCCTGATTGGTTGCATCACTGCCTAGTATGGCAACTGCTCGGCCTCCGATCGCAAGGCATCACAGAGGGTAGTGCGTACGGCCCAGTACATCACTGAGGCCAAGCTTTCTGCCATCCAGGACCTCTATACCAGGCGGTGTCAGAGGAAGGCCCTAAAAAATGTCAGACTCCGGCCACCCCAGTCATAGACTGTTCTCTCTGCCACTGCACGGCAAGCGGTACCGGAGCGCCAAGTCCTAGGTCCAAGAGGCTTCTAAACAGCTTCTACCCCCAAGCCATAAGACTACTGAACAGCTAATCAAATGTCTACCCAGACTACTTGCTTGCCCCCCCCCCCCCCCCCCCCCCCCCCCCTCTTTTACACTGCTGCTACTCTGTGGTCTATGCACTTTAATAACTCTACCTACATGTACATATTACCTCAATTACCTCGACTAACCGGTGCCCCCCGTAGATGAACTCTGTACCGGTACCCCTTGTATATTGCCTATTACTGTTATTTTACTGCTGCTCTTTAATTATTAGTTACTTTTATTTCTTATTTTTCTTAACTGCATTGTTGGTTAAGGGCTTGTAAGTAAGCATTTCACTGTAAGATCTACACCTGTTGTATTTAGCTCATGTGACAAAACATTTGATTTGATATTGCATGAAACAAGGTAGCTTATCCACAGCCCTATGCACTGTACTGCCACCCTCTGGCTAGATGTGGCACTACACTGTGCTGTCTTCAACAGAGACCCTCCAGGAGGGTTCAAGGCTTGTCCTACATTAAAGTGATCCTCCAGGAGGGTTCAGGGCCTGTCCTACATTAAAGTGATCCTCCAGGAGGGTTCATGGCCTGTCCTACATTAAAGTGATCCTCCAGGAGGGTTCAGGGCCTGTCCTACATTAAAGTAATCCTCCAGGAGGGTTCAGTGCCTGTCCTACATTAAAGTAATCCTCCAGGAGGGTTCAGGGCCTGTCCTACATTAAAGTGATCCTCCAGGAGGGTTCAGGGCCTGTCCTACATTAAAGTGATCCTCCAGGAGGGTTCAGGGCCTGTCCTACATTAAAGTGATCCTCCAGGAGGGTTCAGGGCCTGTCCTACATTAAAGTGATCCTCCAGGAGGGTTCAGGGCCTGTCCTACATTAAAGTGATCCTCCAGGAGGGTTCAGGGCCTGTCCTACATTAAAGTGATCCTCCAGGAGGGTTCAGGGCCTGTCCTACATTAAAGTGATCCTCCAGGAGGGTTCAGGGCCTGTCCTACATTAAAGTGATCCTCCAGGAGGGTTCAGGGCCTGTCCTACATTAAAGTGATCCTCCAGGAGGGTTCAGGGCCTGTCCTACATTAAAGTGATCCTCCAGGAGGGTTCAGGGCCTGTCCTACATTAAAGTAATCCTCCAGGAGGGTTCAGGGCCTGTCCTACATTAAAGTAATCCTCCAGGAGGGTTCAGGGCCTACTTTAAAGTAATCCTCCAGGAGGGTTCAGGGCCTACTTTAAAGTAATCCTCAAGGAGGGTTCGGGGCCTGTCCTACATTAAAGTGATCCTCCAGGAGGGTTCAGGGCCTACATTAAAGTGATCCTCCAGGAGGGTTCAGGGCCTGTCCTACATTAAAGTGATCCTCCAGGAGGGTTCAGGGCCTGTCCTACATTAAAGTGATCCTCCAGGAGGGTTCAGGGCCTGTCCTACATTAAAGTAATCCTCCAGGAGGGTTCAGGGCCTGTCCTACATTAAAGTGATCCTCCAGGAGGGTTCAGGGCCTGTCCTACATTAAAGTAATCCTCCAGGAGGGTTCAGGGCCTGTCCTACATTAAAGTTATCCTCCAGGAGGGTTCAGGTCCTGTCCTACATTAAAGTAATCCTCCAGGAGGGTTCAGGGCCTACTTTAAAGTAATCCTCCAGGAGGGTTCAGGGCCTACATTAAAGTAATCCTCCAGGAGGGTTCAGGGCCTGTCCTACATTAAAGTTATCCTCCAGGAGGGTTCAGGTCCTGTCCTACATTAAAGTAATCCTCCAGGAGGGTTCAGGGCCTACTTTAAAGTAATCCTCCAGGAGGGTTCAGGGCCTGTCCTACATTAAAGTTATCCTCCAGGAGGGTTCAGGTCCTGTCCTACATTAAAGTAATCCTCCAGGAGGGTTCAGGGCCTACTTTAAAGTAATCCTCCAGGAGGGTTCAGGGCCTACATTAAAGTAATCCTCCAGGAGGGTTCAGGGCCTACATTAAAGTGATCCTCCAGGAGGGTTCAGGGCCTACATTAAAGTAATCCTCCAGGAGGGTTCAGGGACTGTCCTACATTAAAGTGATCCTCCAGGAGGGTTCAGGGCCTACATTAAAGTGATCCTCCAGGAGGGTTCAGGGCCTACATTAAAGTAATCCTCCAGGAGGGTTCAGGGCCTGTCCTACATTAAAGTGATCCTCCAGGAGGGTTCAGGGCCTACATTAAAGTGATCCTCCAGGAGGGTTCAGGGCCTACATTAAAGTAATCCTCCAGGAGGGTTCAGGGCCTGTCCTACATTAAAGTGATCCTCCAGGAGGGTTCAGGGCCTACATTAAAGTGATCCTCCAGGAGGGTTCAGGGCCTACATTAAAGTAATCCTCCAGGAGGGTTCAGGTCTTACATTAACCAGGTAAATGTAATCTATGTAATCTCCAAAGTAATGATTTATCATGACAGGGCCAGAAACAATGACTAGTAATGCTGCATACTCCAGGAAAGGTTCATATCTCACCTTTACGGTAAAAAACAGTTTTAAATGGCTGAGGTGGCGGCACTTGTGATGACACAAGTTCAAGTACACAGTACAAATATAACGTATTTATACAACAAATATAACATATTTCCTATTCAACAAAACTATGAATAAGGCTTGTAATATATATATGCTTTCTAAATATAGTATAATCAAATGATAAAAATGACTAAGATTTCACCTTCCTTATAACTGTGAAAAACATATTTGTATGTTTTAGTGTTGGAGAAAATTAGTATGTTTTCTCTCTTGATCAAACCTTCTGCCTCCATCCATGTGAACGTCTCAGAGCTCCTAGCTTGGCTTCCTGAACTCGCTAGGAACTCTCCTTTCAACTCATATTAATATTGTCATTCTATGACAAAGTTGTTTTGTTTGTTTCAAATCTATGAATTATTTTAGATTACTGGCTATAAATCGACAACTACTATTTTCTGCTGCGCTACGATGTAAGGATTGCAGACATATGTGGTGTTAGTGGCTGTGATGTAGAGTTCAGCCTGGACTTGATGGACAGTCGGAAGGGTGAATGACAGATTTGGAGGGACATCCCAGCTTCAAATGGTGTCAGATTTCACACCCTCCTTTACACAGGCGTCTGTGAGAATCAGGGCTACCGCTCAATGCAAGCCATTTCCATCTACGGTGTCCACAGATCGATTTATAAGCCAAAATGTCAGTTGTAACCGGTAACAGAACCATGCAGCTCCCCAAAACAGGGGACTTGACATCTGAGAGGTTTTTAAAAGAGACCCTCCAGGGGGGCTCAGGGCCTGTCCTCCATTAAAGAGACCCTCCAGGAGGGCTCAGGGCCTGTCCTCCATTAAAGAGACCCTCCAGGAGGGCTCAGGGCCTGTTCTCCATTAAAGAGACCCTCCAGGGGGGCTCAGGGCCTGTCCGCCATTAAAGAGACCCTCCAGGAGGACTCAGGGCCTGTGCTCCATTAAAGAGACCCTCCAGGAGGGCTCAGGGCCTGTCCTCCATTAAAGAGACCCTCCAGGAGGGCTCAGGGCCTGTCCTCCATTAAAGAGACCCTCCAGGAGGTCTCAGGGCCTGTCCTCCATTAAAGAGACCCTCCAGGAGGGCTCAGGGCCTGTCCTCCATTAAAGAGACCCTCCAGGAGGTCTCAGGGCCTGTCCTCCATTAGTGTCTCTTAAGCTGCCGTTTTGTTTTAGTTAGGAGCAGCTGAGAGGTGATTTCACAGCATCCTTCTGCGTTTGCTTTACACATGTTCAACCCAGAGCTGGATCCTTCAGCACTAGTGATTCAACTACTCCCCTGGTTTAGAACAATATGGGAACAGCTCAGTGGATCTTCTCCTCCAGTACACTGTCTTAACTCTCTCTCTCTCTCTCCCTCAGTGTGTGCAGTGGGTGGACGACGCTAAGCTGAACCAGCTGAGACGCGAGGGGATCCGCTACGCCCGTATCCAGCTGTACGACAACGACATCTACTACATCCCTCGTAGTGTGGTTCATCAGTTCAAGACGGTCTCTGCTGTCTGCAGCCTGGCATGGCACATCCGCTTAAAACAATACCACCAAGAGCCTCCGGCCGAGGAGGAGAGGAAGGTGGACGTGTCGACGCTACGAGTCAAACAGGAGCAGTTTGGGGATGCCTTGATGGGAGGGACCACAGCTCCTCTCACGGACCCCAAACCCCCCACAGACAGAGACACTGCCCACCCGGAGGTCAAAGTGGAACCTCAACCTGCGGATATAAGGCTGCCCAAGCCCTCTGTCACCTCACCCATCGCCCCCCTACCAACTCCCTCCAAATCCTCTTTCCAGGACACCAAGCCCAAATCACATCACCATCATCCCCACTACTACCACCACCACCATCACTCAGAATTATATCAAACCACTACCACACACTCTTCCTTGTCTTCCTCACTCAAACCCTCCCCCACCTCCACCCCCCCATCCTCTCCCAAACCCAGTCCGTCATCCTCTTGTACCCCCTCTCCCAAATCTAGTCCCACTTCTACACACTCTCCCCCCTTCAAACCCAGCCCGGCTTCCACTCGTACCCCCAGTCCCTCTCCCCCCTTCAAACCCAGCCCGGCTTCCACTCGTACCCCCTGTCCCTCTCCCTCACGCAAACCCTGCCACACCCCTGTCCTTACCCACACCCCTACCCATATCCCTATCCTTACCCACACCCCTACCCCTACCCACACCCCTACCCATACCCCTACCCTTACCCACACCCCTGTCCTTAACCACACCCCTATCCTTACCCACACCCCTACCCATATCCCTATCCTTACCCACACCCCTATCCTTACCCACACCCTTACCCATACCCCTGTCCTTACCCACACCCCTATCCCCTTTTTGACGCCCTCCCCTGCACCCCTTCTATCTTCTTCAAGCCTGGCCTCCAGCCACACAGAGAGCAGGACCCCTACACCCCAGGTCCGGGCCCAACCCCAGCCCAGACCGGACAAACCCCAGGACAAAGACACTTCTCTTTACACAAAGGCCCCAGTCACCCCCCCGGAAACACGGCCTCCTGGCCCCCCGCACCGCTCCTCCCTCTCCTTTAAACACCACCTGCATGAGCAGCACCAGAAAGACTGTTTCTACTGATCTTTGTACATAGTGTTTTAAAATGGCTCTTCGGGGTTCTGTTTTAATCCCATCTAAAGGAAGGAGAAGACAGACATTAAACCATGATATCAGCACGGTGTGTGATGTATTCTAAGGGACACGTAAAGCTCTGTTGGGTCTGCATCCTAAATGGTGCCCTATTCCCTACATAGGGATCTACTTTGTGACCAGGGCCCATAGGAGAGAGATCTGATCAAAAGTAGTGCACTATATTGGACATAGGGTACCCTTTAGGATGCACACTTGCTCTGTTCTGTTACCGAATGAATACATTGCAAATGTAACATTCCTCAGTGCCTGTCCATAACTGTGTAGCCTGGTCCCAGATCAGTTTGTATTGTCTTGTCTCATTGTTGACCGTACAGTAGGAGTTGGCTTGGCAAGAACGCATAAACTGATCTGGGACTCAGGCTAATATCTGTGAACTGTCAAAGCACTTAGGGCCAGAAGCACTGGTACTCTGCAGGTCTGACAAACATACAGGTCCTTAAATAATATATTTTAGTTTTAGGTTATAGATGGATTATTATTAGAGCTGACATTAACATATATATATTTTTTGTAAGATGATGAGACATTATTTTAAAGGATTTACTCCAGGCTTTTTTTTGTTCCCCCTCAGAGGCTTATTTATATCAAGGAAGCTTTTTAGTTTTCATAATTTTCTGTTCGATTTTAATTGTCAGCACTGTAGTGTAAATAACTTTTTGTAAGGAGAAAAACTTGTAGTGTGATTTCTACATAAATATGGAGCTCTTAATAAAGGTTAACGTTACGAGTGGTGATCATGGAGCTCTTGAATGTATCAAGAGGTCCTGTTCTACAGGCAGTTAGATTTGGGTCATTTTAGGTGAAAATTGAAAAAAATGTTAATGTTATGAGTGATGTTTGATCATGGGGCTCCAACAGACACACAGATCAATGGTTCATATCTGACATCATGGCCTTTTAGGTTCCAACTTCAACTGATAAGACCATCCCTTTCATCTTTAACAGGTATCATTGTGCAATAGAGACGTGTTGGGCTCAAGTCAAGAAGTGTGTATATTTGGGATTCAACTTGCCACTCATCTGAAACAGGCAATTTATTTCTGCACAACAATCTCCAATAAGATGAATGTCTGCGTGGAGACAGTTCAGTGTGTGATCTGCAGAAGCACATTTCAGCCCTCTGCTACTTCTGTCTGTGTGTGTTATGCAAGCCGCCCACACACTGCACTCAGCGGCGATGAGCTCAGCAGTTCTGGTATGTGAGATTATAGCCGTGGCGCGCTGGGAAATGAAACACAGAAGAGCTGCTGATCAGAATGTGCAGTAGCAGTACACGCCCAACAGAGACCTCGCTAGAAGCTATGACAGACTGCCCTGGCCCCACATGGTTTGAATGTCAGATAATCAGATTAGTGTGATGGGCGAGCCTCAAACTCTTGGTCCAGTCACAGGGTGTGTCCCAAACGGCACCCTGTTTTCTATAGTGCACTACTGTTGACCAGAGCCCTATGGGGCTATCCAAAGAGGGTGTGGCATACAGAAGGACCTGAGGGGTTGGGAGGCAGCCCAATGGGAGAGTGTAGCCCTGACACACAGACCGTGGAGGAAGATGTTTATGCATGTGTGTGTGAATGTCAGGACAAATGTGTCCTTTAAAAAAAGGGCAGGCACGGAGAACACATTCAGTCTCCTTTCAGAGTGAGGGATAAATACCCCCCCCCCCCAAATGCATCATGGTTGAGACATTTTATGTTAGTAGTACACATTTACTGAACTGAGAGTACATGGAATGAGGCTGTTCAGTCTGTGCAAGTTGTAAAGTTCTTTGATACATCCTCAAAACAGCCCAGTATTACAACTGATTATTGCACTGTCGAGGATTGCATTGAACACAAGTAGGCCAACATGCTGCTACTGCCATCTTTCCAATACAACTGGTAGTGCATTGAGACTTGCCTGCTCATCTATTCTGATGCTGGAGTCAACAGCTCACAAGGCACCATAAACAAAATCAGAGCATGTTTTAGTTTGGAACAGTGACATCCATTCACACAATACTGAAAGGAAAATAATAAATTATATGCAGATTGATGTCAAAATCAACTATTCAAATGGTGAAAATTAAATGGAGACAGTAACACTACAGGTAGATCACATTTTAACTGAATGGCACAAAACACTGAATGGCTTTACATAGGAAGAGCCCCATCTTCCAAACACTACAGGTAGATCACATTTAAACTGAATGGCTTTACATAGGAAGAGCCCCGTCTTCCAAACACTACGACAATCATTTGTCGTTCCACAAAGTATGAAAGATTTTACAACACAAAAGATGCTGACGTCAAGGAAAATGTCTGGAAATCCTTAGCTAGCAATGTGACATGTCTTTGCTAGATTGTATTAGTTTATCTGACATCTACATGACCTGTACCATTTACATCCGTTTTATAACCTCCTGAAGGCACAGTCTCTGATCTGTTCTCTGATAAGCAGTACTGTTGGCACGAGAGCAAAGCTTGGTCAACGGGATAACACTTCATGTCATAACGAAGGAGAGTTTGTGATTTCGCAAACAGCTGAAATAACCACACTAAAGAATTAGGTTTGTGTGTGTTCCTTCCAGCCTTCTCTGAAGAGCCTCCTCCTTTCCATTCTCCTCAATCCATCGCTCATGCCTCTCTCCTCTCGGGGAAGATGTTATAGCCCAGCTCCACCATGGCTCCCAGCAACATGCACCACAGAGGAATACACACAAAGGTGAGCTTGATATGGGTAAGCTTCTCCAGCCGGGCGCACAGCGTCAGACAGAAGCCCAGCTTCAGCAGCATGGACGCCAGGTACCAGGCCTTCTTCTTCAGGTCCTGGGAGCCGTTACGAGGGTCGTGTCCCGCTTTACACCTGGCGACCATCTTGACGAGTAACATGAGGAGGAGGATGCCGTCGAAGATCCATACGGGTAGAAAGGTGAGGAACCAGTTCCAGTGGACTTTGCCATCTAGTTTGAGGACGAGCATGATGAGGAAGGCCAGGGTGAAGATCCAGGTGAGGAGGACTCTCTGAGCAAGAGACATGGTGGCCCCACAGGTACACTGGTAGTACCCCTACAGTAGAAATAGAGGTTGCCGGTCCCTGGGAAGAAAGGGTCAGAGAGAATACAGCCATGATGCACCTTTATTGTGCATTCAAACGGCACACACGAGTTAGCTAGCTGTCTAGATACAGTCAGACCCACACATTTACAATGTCACTAATGACAAGTTCTTCTGCGAGGCCGAACAATACCGTCACAACTGGAACCTTATTTTAACACAGCTGCAGCTAGTTGCACCTAACGTTACTTAGAAATGTCATATAGCAAACTAACTAGCGTGACATTTTTTAAATAGAAATGTTTAGCTAATAAGCTAACATTATTTGCAAAACAGATAAACATCTACATTTTCAGAATGGCTAGTTAGCTCGCTAAAGTTAACTGGCGTTTGCTAAAATAGCTAACGTTAGTAATTCTAGCAAACACCACAACGCGTTGCAGCAACCTACCTGATGTTGTGTTTAGTGATGATCAGAGTTTCTGTCTCCGTATCCACCGTTAATTTTCGATAATCCATCATCAATATTAACTACATGACCGTTCGTAAATATTAGCTAGTTTGAACGGCTGATTTCTGATTTTTTCCCTTTACTTGCACGCAAGGTAAGATCCCGCCCAACATAAATACCTATTGGTTATTGATAAAATGATCGTTCCAACTATTGGACCAATGTAATGTCAATCACGATATCCCGTATTTGAGGATACAGGGCCTTTACCGTAAAGTTCCTAAAGAATATCCCCAGCAGATTTTATAAATAAATGACAGCAACACAACGCAGAGCTGCTGTTAGTTTCAGACTGTACTTGTATTTGTGAGAGGTATTGTGACATGTTGAATGCACCGAGCTGTCTGTTTGAACTACTGGCACATAGCTCGGACATGCCACCAGAGGTCTTTTCACAATCCCCAAGTCCAGAGCAGACTATGTGAGGCGCACAGTACTACATAGAGCCATAACTACATGGAACTCTATTCCACATCAAGTAACTCATGCCAGAAGTAAAATTAGATAAAAAATACAATTCCTTATGGAACAGCAGGTACTGTGAAGCAACACAAACATAGACACATGCATGCAAACACACGATAACATACGCAGATGATGCAATCTCTATTGCGCTCCACATTGTCCTTTCCCACCTGGACAAAAGGAACCCCTATGTGAGAATGATATTCATTGACTGCAGCTCAGCATTCAACACCATAGTGCCCTCAAAGCTCATCACTAAGCCAAGGACCATGGGACTTAAACACCTCCCTCTGCAACTGGATCCTGGACTTCCTGACGGGCCGCCCCCAGGTGGTAAGGGTAGGTAACAACACTTCCGCCACACTGATCCTCAACACTGGGGCCCCTCAGGGGTTCGTGCTCAGTCCCCTCCTGTACTCCCTGTTCACTCATGACTGCACGGTCAGGCATGACTCCAACACCATCATTAAGTTTGCTGCTGACACAACAGTGCCTGATCACCAACAACCATGAGACAGCACATAGGGAGGAGGTCAGAGACCTGGCCGTGTGGTGCCAGGACAACAATCTCTCCCTCAATGTGATCAAGACAAAGGAGATGATTGTGGACTGCAGGAAAAGAAGGTCCGAGCACACCCCCATTCTCATCGATGGGGCTGTAGTGGAGCAGGTTGAGAGCTTCAAGTTCGTGGGGGCCACATCACCAACAAACTAACATGGTCCAAACACACCAAGACAGTCGTGAAGAGGGCACGACAAAACATATTGCCCCTCAGGAGACTGAAAATATTTGGCATGGGTCCTCAGATCCTCAAAAGGTTTTACAGATGCACCATCGAGAACTGGTTGCATCACTGCCTGGTATGGACACTGCTCGGCCCCCGACCGCAAGGCACTACAGAGGGTAGTGCGTACGGCCCAGTACATCACTGGGGCCAAGCTTCTTGCCATCCAGGACCTATATATCAGGCGTTGTCAGAGGAAGGCCCTAAAAATTGTCAAAGACTCCAGCCACCCTAGTCATAGACTGTTCTCTGTGCTACTGCATGGCAAGCAGTACCGGAGCGCCAAGTCTGGGTCCAAGAGGTTCTAAACAGCTTCTACCCCCAAGCCATAACACTCCTGCCCAGCTAATCAAATGTCTACCCAGACTATTTGTGTTGCCCCCCCCCCCCCCCCCCCCCCTCTTCTACACTGCTGCTACTCTCTGTTATAATCTATGCATAGACACTTTAATAACTCTACCTACCTCTACATAATTACCTCCATTACCTCGACACCGGTGCCGGTACCTCCTGTATATAGCCCCACTATTGATATGCACTGGTACCTCCTGTATATAGCCCCACTATTGATATGTACTGGTACCTCCTGTATATAGCCCCACTATTGATATGTACTGGTACCTCCTGTATATAGCCCCACTATTGATATGTACTGGTACCTCCTGTATATAGCCCCACTATTGATATGTACTGGTACCTCCTGTATATAGCCCCACTATTGATATGTACTGGTACCTCCTGTATATAGCCCCACTATTGATATGTACTGGTACCTCCTGTATATAGCCTCGATAATGTTATTTACTGCTGATTTTTAATTATTTGTTATTCTTATCTCTTACTTTTTAAGGTATTTTCTTAAAAATGCATTGTTGGTTAAGGGCTTGTAAGTAAGCAGTTCACTGTAAGGTCTACTACACCTGTTGTATTCAGCATTTCACTGTGAGGTCTAATACACCTGTTGTATTCAGCATTTCACTGTAAGGTCTACTACACCTGTTGTATTCAGCAGTTCACTGTGAGGTCTAATACACCTGTTGTATTCAGCATTTCACTGTAAGGTCTACTACACCTGTTGTATTCAGCATTTCACTGTAAGGTCTACTACACCTGTTGTATTCAGCATTTCACTGTAAGGTCTACTACACCTGTTGTATTCAGCAGTTCACTGTAAGGTCTACTACACCTGTTGTATTCAGCAGTTCACTGTAAGGTCTACTACACCTGTTGTATTCAGCAGTTCACTGTAAGGTCTACTACACCTGTTGTATTCAGCATTTCACTGTAAGGTCTACTACACCTGTTGTATTCAGCAGTTCACTGTAAGGTCTACTACACCTGTTGTATTCAGCATTTCACTGTAAGGTCTACTACACCTGTTGTATTCAGCAGTTCACTGTAAGGTCTACTACACCTGTTGTATTCAGCATTTCACTGTAAGGTCTACTACACCTGTTGTATTCAGCAGTTCACTGTAAGGTCTACTACACCTGTTGTATTCAGCATTTCACTATAAGGTCTACTACACCTGTTGTATTCAGCAGTTCACTGTAAGGTCTACTACACCTGTTGTATTCAGCATTTCACTGTAAGGTCTACTACACCTGTTGTATTCAGCATTTCACTGTAAGGTCTACTACACCTGTTGTATTCAGCATTTCACTGTAAGGTCTACTACACCTGTTGTATTCAGCATTTCACTGTGAGGTCTACTACACCTGTTGTATTCAGCATTTCACTGTGAGGTCTACTACACCTGTTGTATTCAGCATTTCACTGTAAGGTCTACTACACCTGTTGTATTCAGCAGTTCACTGTAAGGTCTACTACACCTGTTGTATTCAGCATTTCACTGTAAGGTCTACTACACCTGTTGTATTCGGTGCATGTGACAAATACAATTTGATTTGATGTGATACGCACCATATGTACACATGTATTTTGTGTTATAGATATGTGGTAGTAGAGTAGAGGCCTGAAAGCACAAACTTAATATGTTGTGAAATCTGTCATGAATGAATTGTAATGTTGCCTTCATTTTGTTGGACCCCAGGAAGAGTAGCTGCTGCCTTGGCTTAATAAATAGCGACATTTCAGCTATACCACCGCTAGAGGTCAGTAAAGCTCTATGAAGTTGTTTTGTGTGTGGTAGTAACTATAATTTAGACTGGTTGCCAGTCGCTAACGTTCCACTCCTTTGGAGGTTCTTCGGTACATGACTTCATTACTGATTCATGTGTTGGTTTTTTATGACCATGTTTTTCTTTCTGCTTGCATTTTGTATTTATATTTGGAGGTGTGTATTCTTTGTGATGTATGTAAATTTAGAGCTCATCTGTAAACGAGACCATGGTCTTGGTATGACTCCCTGATAAAATAAAGGTTAAATAAATGACATGGTGTTTGTTCTACAAGGTGTGGATTGTTAGCTAAAAAAGACTGGCAACCAGGTAACTAACTATAACTCACCACCAGAGGAGACTCAGGAAAGTCTCATCATGTCAAATAATGAGGCCCTATAGGAAATGACACTGTATACACTCACATCTTTATCTTTATTGTTGTTATCTAAGTAAAATGAACGTATTGTGCGTTTAAATGGGCAATGCGTGTCGTCCATGATGTGTAACAGAAGCTGAGAATGATGCTTGACTGATAGGATACATGGTTGGCCATAAACTAGGTTGCGCACATACACCGTTCACGTCGGCTTGATGCAAGACAAGCTGGATGTATTTATACAGTAAACGGATTGGAGGTCAGGGAGAGAAAGGGAAAATAGATCACATCAAAATCAGCGAAACTGTGAATCGAAGACTATCATATAGATAACGTCCTAATATTCATAAAATCACCGGTCTGCAGCAACCGGAGTCAACGAGGTAAGAAACGAGACGTGCATTATTTTCATTTGATTGCATGTCACCAGCCAGCTATTTTGAGTCATCAATGCTAAACGTGAGCTAGCGGATTTGAGCATTGTTTGAAAACACTAAATCATCCAGCTAGCTAGTTTATTATTGTATCGATTGACAGATTACAAAAGTATGTAATGATTTACAAACGCATGCCAGGATCCGTAACGTTTAGAATGTGATCCACTTGAGCCCAAAGAGTGGAGACTTGGAGAGAAAGAGTTTGAGTGAGAGAATTGACACAGATTTAGAAAGTCTGTTAGTAACACATGTTTAGTTAACCAGACAGACCCATGGATGTCTCGCCTCAATGAACAACTGGCTGCATCTGAGATTGGGCCCAGCTGAGATCAGATGTTGACCCCCTCCAGGGGCTTCAATATGCATGACTGTCTCCCCTCCTCTACCGGCCGACCCCCCCTACACAGCTCAATACAGCCAGCTAGTCATCAATCCCACCGCAGTAATGCCCATGGCACGATACACACACAGCTAGCTCATAATACAGTAATAGAGTTGTGTTACTAAGATGTCTATCATCACTTCATCTAGTTTGCTCGGTGCCTTTTCAAGTATTGGGGACAAAGTCAATGACCAGGTCACACATTATTTGGATAGTCTGAATAGTCCATCTGTAGATGGTTTACAGATGGTCATTACTATCAACAAGCTATCTGTTGATAAGCATTTGCTTGAGAAGGTTTAGAATAAGGGTTAGGCTTAGAATAAGGGTTAGGTTTAGGATTAGGGTTATGGTTAGGTTTAGGATCAGGGTTATGGTTTAGGTTTAGAAAAAGGGTTAAGTTCAGGTTTAGTAGATAGTTAGTTTAAATGTTACTGATAGCCTGTAGAGCAGGGGTGTCAAAGTCAAATGGACGGAGGGCCAAATAAAAAAATCAGCTACAAGACGAGGGCCAGACTGTTCGAATGTTCATTGAAAATTTTTTAAATGACGCATATAGTCTAGTGAACCTAATTGAACCTACTGAAAACCTAACAAATATATTACAATATGATCAGATAAATAAAGCAATATTTTCTTATGGCTCTGTCAGTAATCTTTAATTTTCAACAGACACAAAAGACAAATTTCCTTTATATAAATATCCCCATAACATGAACATTAAATGAAAGAAACCGGTATTCAAGGCACCATCAGTAGACTATATTTTCTATTTTAGCAAAAGTGGGCTAAATTTACTTCAAAGAAAAAACAATAATAGCAATTTTCTATCATCCACTCAACTGAAATATTTTTAAAATATAATTGGATTGAAATACAAAAAAATAAAGTGCAAAAATCTATTCATCAAAAACAACACTTTGTTTAAGGAGAAGTAACATGCAGTGAAAACAAATATTAAATTTTAACTTTTAAACTTGAACTGAGTAAAAACTCTAAATATGTGATTGCACAGTAATGTTCACTTGTTTGAGGTTGAGGGTGATACTTGGTGATGTCCCATCTTTTCCACAAGTTCATCAATGTTCGGGGTAAGGCTCTGAGCTGAAGAAATCCTCAGAATTGAGTGGAGGTGTTCAGCAGTAAGTCGACTTCTGTGTGATGTTTTGTTCAGGTTCATCAAAGAAAACAGTTGTTCACACAGGTATGTGCTGCCAAACATAGACAACGTTTGAGCAGCCTGGATGCGCAGCTGGGGCATTGTGCCGGGGAGGAAACGGGCGAACTCCGCAGCACCCACTGCCGCATATTTTGCCCTCAGTGCATCATTGCATTGGAGGTCAATCAACTCCATTTGGAGGTTTGGTGGTGAGCTTTCCACGTCAACAGCAAATGGGTTACCGAGCAGTTCCAACCTGCTTTTTTGTGCTTCAAAGTCAGCAAATCGGCGTCGAAAGTCAGCGGCAAGCATACCTATTTTATCAGCCAACTGTGTGCTCGGGAACGCACTGGTAGAGAGCTTCTCTTTCATGGTCTGGCAGCTGGGAAAGTGGCTCAAATTTTCTTTCCGCATCTGCGTCTCCCACAGAGTCAGTTTGGTTTTAAATGCCTTCACTGTACTGTACATATCAGAGATGACACGATCCCGACCCTGCAGCTGCAAGTTTATTGCATTCAGATGACTCGTAATGTCACACAGAAAAGCCATTTCACACAGAAACATTTCGTCTCGGAGTTGTGTTGTGTCTTTCCCTTTGCTGTCCAAGAACAGACAAATCTCCTCACGAAGCTCGAAACATCTTTGAAGCACCTTTCCCTGGCTTAGCCATCGCACCTCTGTGTGATAAGGCAAATCACCATGCTCCGTTTCTAACTCCGTCAGAAATGCCTTGAACTGGCGGTGATTCAAACCTTTGGCTCTGATAAAGTTAACTGTGCGCGTGATGATGCTCATTACATGCTCCATTTTCAAGGCTTTACCGCACAACGCTTCCTGGTGTATGATACAATGATAAGCTGTCAGCTCACCTGTCGCGTTTTCCTCTTGCATCTTTTCCCGTATCTTCGCCACCAGTCCGCTCCTGTGTCCACACATCGCAGGTGCTCCGTCGGTTGTCAAACCCACGAGTTTTTCCCAAGGCAGCTCCATCTCATTTACACATCTTGACACCTCTTCATACAAATCATGCCCCGTAGTTGTGCCATGCATAGGACGTAAAGCCAAAAACTCCTCTGTCACGCTTAGGTTGGAGTCCACTCCGCGGATGAAAATTGACAACTGGGCAATGTCAGAAATGTCGGTGCTCTCATCCACAGCCAAGGAATATGCAATAAAATCTTTTCCCTTTTTCACAAGCTGCTCTTTTAGATTGATGGACAACTGGTCTACTCTCTCGGCAATGGTGTTTCTGCTCAGACTCACATTTAAAAAGAGTTGCCTTTTTTCTGGGCAAACTTCGTCACAAACTTTAATCATGCAGTTTTTGATGAAATCCCCCTCCGTAAATGGCCGGGCTGATTTAGCGATCTCTTCTGCCAAAATAAAACTGGCCTTGACAGCAGCCTGGCCTTGTGATTTGGCTTTTTTGAACAGAGCCTGTCGAGATTTGAGGCCTCGTTTTAATTCCTCTGCCTTTTGTAGCCTTTGTTCCATGTCCATATTCTTGTTTTTGTCCGCGTGTTTCGTTTCATAATGTCGTCTCAGATTATACTCTTTCAGTACCGCCACACTTTCTCCACACAGAAGACACACAGGTTTTCCAGCTACCTTCGTGAACATATACTCCGACTCCCACCTTGTTTGAAACCCCCGGTTCTCAGTATCCACCTTCCGTTTTGCCATTTTTGATGGGTATCTGAAAGTTAATTTTACTGTGATGCTGACGACTGCTGTGCCAATAAATATTGAAATGAAGCAGCCTACTGCTCGGTGCGTCACCTTTGCATTGTGGGAAATGTAGTATTGGTGCGTGTAAAAGATCTGCGGGCTGCCGGCTTGCTGCGGGCCGGTTCTAATAATAAATCAAGATCATCCCAGGGGCCGTAAAAAACCTTCTTGCGGGCCGGATGTGGCCCGCGGGCCTTGACTCTGACATATGTGCTGTAGAGCATATACAGATGGACTATCCAAAGACAGGGTTACCGAAGACCAATTAGTGGGAAAAATATCATAATTGGTTTGCCTGTGTGAACGCAGCCATATAGATACAGTCAATCAAGTGGAAGGAGCTAGTTGAGGAACATGATGTGCCACTGGCTATTTGCATAGCCAACACCAACTCTTTATCATGTTGACAAATGCAGATCTGTAGTAGAGACAAATCACCACAGACACTGTAGACTAACAATAGACATTCTGTGTACATCACATGTACATCCACACTGGTGGATCCTTGTTAGGTGATGATGACTAACGTTATAGTGATGTGTTTGGGGTAGCCTAGTAGTACATTGGTAGGTTCCATATCTGTTGTCTCTTCTATAGCCTGGTCCCAGATCTGTTGTCTTCTTCTATAGCCTGGTCCCAGATCTGTTGTCTCCTTCTATAGCCTGGTCCCAGATCTGTTGTCTCCTTCTATAGCCTGGTCCCAGATCTGTTGTCTCCTTCTATAGCCTGGTCCCAGATCTGTTGTCTCCTTCTATAGCCTGGTCCCAGATCTGTTGTCTCCTTCTATAGCCTGGTCCCAGATCTGTTGTCTTCTTCTATAGCCTGGTCCCAGATCTGTTGTCTTCTTCTATAGCCTGGGGCCTGTTGCACAAAACTAGGATAAGGGATTAAGCCAGGATATCTTGGTGATCCTGGCTCAATTGATCCGTAATCCGGTTGCACTAAAGATGGATAGGGGGCAGGAGGATATGTTATGGTATAAATTACCATGGAGATTTATTCTGTGGAGCTAGCCTGCTCCAGACCAGGCTAAATTCCAGGATCTATTTAATCTCATCCCTAATGTCAGTCAGCAGTCACCACAAATGGAAACCAATAGTTATTTCACTGCTCACTATACATTGTTATCACATATAACTAGACCCACTGTTATTTAAACGTTTGTGATCATTAATTTCAATGATTTTGGATAAAAAATGATTTTTAGATGATGTTGCTATCATTAGATAATTTACAGTTTCCCATAGACTATAAGGCTATATATAAAATGCTAGAATATTAGGGCCACAGAGGGGAAAAAAACACAAGTCATAATATTGTAACCAGTTGTTTTAAAGGAGGACAGTTGTTAAAATGACAGATGTGGGGCATTTCGTGAAATTGTACTTCAGTATGGTTTCATAAACAAAGACATGCTGATGTGCCAGAATATTAAGTATCACATTGTCATAAGTATCAAAACTGTAAAAACAATATGTAGCTTTTCTGCAGAAAGAACCAGCCTCATAAATTTATGACTTTATCCTTTTTCTTCAGTGTGGCCCTAGTACTCTGTCATATAAACAAATACACATTCCATATGAATATAAAAACACAATGTGTAACATTATGTTCCTTTATTGAATAAGGACAAAACAAAGCAGGTAAACCATCAGCTCCTTTCAAAACTGAAGTCACAGTGACTCTACAAGATGGAAAGCACAGAATCTAAGCATATTATACAAAATGATACATATACAGACCTTTGAATGTGTATAACACACCCTGCATGTGTGCACACTAAAATAAATGCAGGACAAATCCATACACATCAACTGAAGAGACAAATGAATGGATGCAGTAGCCTCCCTGCAGCCTTGTATTACACACAGTATACCGCACAAACATCATAAGAGGCCAAATTCGTCAAAAAACGAACCCAAAAAAAACCAAATTCCTCTGCCACCGCAGGACATATTTAACCAAAATTGAAAGCACACATACTAACTAAAATAATTCAACACATATTGGTCCCTCAGCAGCCGACCACTGTCGTCATCAGGGAAGATTGCCGGATTGTCCCAGTCCATGGCTGGTGGCACTCTGGGGGCCCTCTCCTTCCTCAGGCAGGCCACATTGTGGAGGACAGCACAAGCCACAGTAATATCACATGCCCTAACAGGGCTGACCCTTAATTTGTGAAGGCAGTGAAAGCGTGCCTTCAGGAGGCCAAAGGTCATTTCAACTCTGGCCCTGGTCCTGGCATGGGCATGGTTGTAGGCCTGCTGTGCTTCCTGGGGGTCTGTGAAAGGTGTCAGGAGAAAAGGCTGGCAGCCATACCCCCAGCAACACACCAGAGAATTCACCTGTCAACACAAAATCTCATCATTACTACCTCATAAACACAGTGATATTCTTGACACAGCCATGATGGTTATAAATAGGGGTTGTGTGGCTTACCTTGTGATAGGCACTGATAGATTTCAGAGGCCCGAAAGATTCTGGAGTCATGGACTGAGCCAGGCCATTTTGCCACAACATTGCTGATCACACAGTCAGCATTGCAGACCATCTGAAATCATAAGATGAGGAATATTACACCAATCAATGCACATCACTGGCAATGCAGAGTGTTCGTCAATGGACAATATCAAAAAGTTATGTTCACCTGAACATTAATGCTGTGAAAGGATTTCCTATTCACAAAATCGGGGGCACCTGAGGCACCTGAGGGGGCTTTTATCCTTATGTGTGTGCAGTCCACTGCACCAATGACATTGGGGAAACCTGTCACACAAAGTAATGAGTATCCTACTATGTGTTAACAGTTGTCCTGTAATTTGTAGATCCTCTTACCTGCAATCCTATAGAACTCCTCTTTGATGTCACAGAGTCTTCTGTGGCCAGGGAAGGAGATGAAGACATCTGCTAATGCTTTGATAGCCAGACACACACTCCTTATTGTGCGGCAAATTGTGGCCTTGTTCAGCTGTTCTGCATCCCCCACTGAGTACAGGAAGGCTCCACTAGCAAAAAAGCGCAAGGCCACACAAACCATTTGCTCCACACTCAGTGCATGGCTCCGTGCAGTGCGGTGCTTAATCCTGGGACCCAGTAGTCTGCATAGATACCTGATGCCATCTGCAGAAAACCTGTATCTTTCATATAGATGGTCATCAGGGAAGGCCAGTGGGTCCAACCGGTCCCTGAAGACCCTTTCTCACCTGAAGGCTCTCCTCAGCACAAGTGCTTCTTCATCCACCACATCTCGCACGAATGGGCATGCCATTGTCAGAGCAGAAAGGAACACACAATTTTGGGCCTTCATATAGGCTAGTGGCCACACCTGGTGCTGGGGGGGGTGGGCAAAAGAGGGCGATGCCTTATAACGATGACTTGGTTGTACTGATTGCTGGGAAAATAAAAAAAACCTTAGAAAGATGCCACCGTCCTGTGTGCTCACAATAAGAGCTCATATGTCATGGCTCACTTGACTTTACGAGAATATACCTAATTTTTATTTTGAGCTGTGTCATCTTCTTGGAGCTGGGGGAGGAAAGAAAAATAATGATTAATACATTTGTGTTACAGTTAGCATACAGTGTACATTGAAGGCATATCTCACCTCCCTCTCAAGTTTTTTTCTTTCAAGGTCCAGTTTCCTAATTGTCCTCTTTTTTATTTCGAACTCCAGTGCAAGATTTTCCATCTTTTTCTTCTTGTACTGAATGTCTATGTCTGCCAGTTCTATTTGGCACCGGAGGTGGTTGCCATACAACTTTCTGATAGCTTGTGAGCTCTGTGAACACAATACAATTAGCGCAGCTGGAATTTGGCAGGATGTGGTGTCCTTTTATTAATACGCACTATGTTGCCAGGCTGGTTTTCCCACTGTATAGCATCTGGGTCCTGTAAAAGAAATTAGATTTTTTGATTTTGATGAGGACTCCTCACCATTGTAGAGTAAATAGTACTTTCACAGTCTTAACATGATACCTCATGCCTTCTGGAATCCAGAGAGATGGTCTCCTCCTCATCATCGTCTCCATCATGTGCTGTTGCTGCTGCACTGGGGCCTTCACCCTATCACATTTAATCGGATTCATATTGAAGCTAGTAGACAAGACATGCCAGGCCTACAGTATGCCTTTGATGGAGTACTCACTGGATCAGCATCGTCTGGTGCTTGTGCTGGTGGCTCTAACAGGAACACAGTGCTGCCAGACACTGCAAGGCAATAGGTAAACCAAAGTCAGACAGTCCAAATTGATTCAATATGAATGTGGTTGTATCCCATGTAGAGATGGAAGGACATACCTTGAATGAAGCGGGTGGCATCTTGGGAGGAACCTATGCTCGTCTCTTTCCCCCCAGGGATCCCCTCTAAGACGGGCCTGCCTTTATTTAGCTCCAAGGCCATGTCCTCTGCTGGGGTAAGGTCAGCCTTTGGTGACCCACCACCCGTGCCTTGTCTGTGGGTATTCTTTTTCACTGCTAAAACAGTACAGACAATGTGTGAGCAGGCACCTTCTGGGTACAATATATGCTTGTGCTTTGTTAAATATTAGTCAGGGACCATACCATTCTGCAGAATGTTCTTGTATTTGATTTTGACCTGCTGCCATGTCCGTTTTGGCCCGTTCATGTTTAATCTACACACACACACACACTTAATGGAGTCACACTGCAAAAAATTACTTGGTATTTTTGTCTTGTTTTCAGTAAAAATATCAAAAATTTTATCATAGCTTTATACAGTGTGATGGAGTTACTTTACACAATTTCACTCATATCTGCAGTGCATTTCAATAAAAAAAATTAACCGTTTCATAATTACAGTACAACTGCATTTTTGGAGATGTGAATTAAATATTTGAATTGTAATTGTGATGTTTCAGCGGAGCGGTGAGTGTGTAATTGTGCACTACTTACGCATTCAGGCGGTCTGCAATACTTTGCCACGCTTTTTCTCTTTGCTTTATCACTGTGGCGGTGTTGCCTTTCTTCTTAATTATATCTTTTACCTCCTCGTATGCCTCCATGAGGATTTGTGCTTCCGACGGGAAAAGTACGCGGCTCTAGTTGCCATGGTAAATCAGTTAATCTGTGATCTGTGGCGGGGTCTATTTGAGTGAGCCGTGAGCGCGCACCTATCCAGGATTGGTTTCACCTGGCTTAATGAATCCGTGTCTGCTCATCCTGGCTTGGTCTTTGTGCAACCAATTAAGCCTGGACGCACATGTTTTGGCTTCATTGAGCTCAGCTGAGTCATTTATCCCGGATGTCTTAATTCTACTTTTGTGCAACAGGCCCCTGGTCCCAGATCTGTTGTCTCTTCTATAGCCTGGTCCCAGACCTGTTGTCTCCTTCTATAGCCTGGTCCCAGACCTGTTGTCTTCTTCTATAGCCTGGTCCCAGATCTGTTGTCTCCTTCTATAGCCTGGTCCCAGATCTGTTGTCTCTTCTATAGCCTGGTCCCAGACCTGTTGTCTCCTTCTATAGCCTGGTCCCAGACCTGTTGTCTTCTTCTATAGCCTGGTCCCAGATCTGTTGTCTCCTTCTATAGCCTGGTCCCAGATCTGTTGTCTCTTCTATAGCCTGGTCCCAGACCTGTTGTCTCCTTCTATAGCCTGGTCCCAGACCTGTTGTCTTCTTCTATAGCCTGGTCCCAGATCTGTTGTCTCCTTATATAGCCTGGTCCCAGATCTGTTGTCTCTTCTATAGCCTGGTCCCAGACCTGTTGTCTCCTTCTATAGCCTGGTCCCAGACCTGTTGTCTTCTTCTATAGCCTGGTCCCAGATCTGTTGTCTCCTTCTATAGCCTGGTCCCAGATCTGTTGTCTCTTCTATAGCCTGGTCCCAGACCTGTTGTCTCCTTCTATAGCCTGGTCCCAGACCTGTTGTCTTCTTCTATAGCCTGGTCCCAGACCTGTTGTCTCCTTCTATAGCCTGGTCCCAGATCTGCTTGTGCTCTTGTCAACTTCATTATTCGTGTTTGGTATAAATGAGTGACAAGGAGCACATTGTTAAGATAGTTCAACTTGAAATGTAATGCAGTCTTCAATGTCATCTATTATTCATTAATAAGGACACAGTAACTTTTTTTCATATTCTTTTGGGTGTAGGCTAGTGAGTCTATCTAGCTGCTCATAACTATATAATAATATATACCATGTGGAGCAGGCCTGACGCAGGGGAGGCCTGGCGCAGGGGAGGCCTGGCGCAGGGGAGGCCTGGCGCAGGGGAGGCCTGGCGTAGGGGAGGCCTGACGTAGGGGAGGCCTGACGTAGGGGAGGCCTGACGTAGGGGAGGCCTGACGTAGGGGAGGCCTGACGTAGGGGAGGCCTGACTTGGAGCAGGCCTGACTTGGAGCAGGCCTGGCGCAGGGGAGGCCTGGCGCAGGGGAGGCCTGGCGCAGGGGAGGCCTGGCGCAGGGGAGGCCTGGCACAGGGGAGGCCTGACGTAGGGGAGGCCTGACGTAGGGGAGGCCTGATGTAGGGGAGGCCTGACTTGGTGCAGGCCTGACGTAGGGGAGGCCTGATGTAGAGGATACTTTTATCTAAAGTGACTTACAGTTGTACGTGCATACATTTTACGTATGGGTGGTCCTGGGAATCGAATTCACTACTAGAGGTCGACTGATTAATTAGAGCCGATTTCAGGTTTTCATATCAATTGGTAATTGGAATTTTTGGATGCCGATTATGGCCGACGATATTGCACTCCACGAGGAGACTGCGTGGCAGGTTGATAATAGATTAATTTGTATGTTTAAGATAATGACTAAAGTATTCCACCCTGAAACCATATAATTGTATGAAATGTGTTAGAGTCGTAATCCAATAATGTGTGTGACTAGACTTTTTTAAGACTATGCCATTGTGTTACTATTTCGCAGTATGAGCAGGGTATAGTTGAGACATTCAAGGACAACTGAACTGTCGACTTGTGATAACGGTGAAACTAATAACTGGAAAGAGGCCTCCCCATCTTAGGGAGGAGAGCAACTGTTAGAAACGGCTTGCAGAAGATGATGGAACATGTTGCAATAGGGTGATAAACAATGTATGTGGACTTTGGAAAAATACAGCCCACCTAAAGAGAGGTGGAGTTTCTACTGATGTGAGTTCATTTGTGTGTGTGTGCTATAAAAAGATTGTGTTCTCATTTTGAAGTCAGAGCGCTCTCTGAATAAAGTATTGATCTATTGCAGACTGGGACTTTGTCTAATTCTTCATTAACCAGAGCCTTACAACCTCTGGGAATTGGTCAAAGCTATAAAATAGTTCAATTAGAACATTGGGATAGAAATTCTCGTGACAGTTGACCACCTGTTCCGCGAGTGCAGCAAGGATCCAAGGTAAGTTGCTAGCTAGCATTAAACTTACCTTATTCACTAGTTAACCGCTAGCGGAACCCCTCGCCAACAGCCAATGAAATTGCAGGGCGCCATATTCAAACAACAGAAATCTCATAAATCTAATTTCTCAAACATACAAGTATTAGGCACCATTTTAAAGATACAATTTTCGTTAATCCAGCCACAGTGTCTGATTTCAAAAAGGCTAAACAGCGAAAGCTCCACAAACGATTGTTAGGTCACCACCAAGTCACAGAAAAACACAGCCATTTTTCCAGCCAAAGAGAGGAGTCACAAAAAGCTGAAATATAGATAAAATCCATCACTAACCTTTGATGATCTTCCTCAGATGACACTCATAGGACTTCATGTTACACAATACATGTATGTTTTGTTCGATAAAGTGCATATTTATATCCAAAAATCTAATTTTACATTGGCGTGTTATGTTCAGTAGTTCCAAAACATGCAGTGATTTTGCAGAGAGCCACATCAATTTACAGAAATACTCATAATAAACATTGATAAGAGATACAACTATTATACATGGAACTTTAGATAAACTTCTCCTTAATGCAACCTCTGTGTCAGATTTCAAAAACTTTAAGGAAAAAGCATACCAAGCAATAATCTGAGTATGGCGCTCAGACACAAAACAGACAAAGAGATATTCACCATGTTGTGGAGTCAACATTAATCAGAAATGGCATTATAAATATTCACTTACCTTTGATGATCTTCATCAGAATGCACTCCCAGGAATCCCAGTTCCAAAATAAATGTTTGATTTGTTCGATAAAGTTCATCATTTATGTCCATATACCTCCTTTTGTTAGGGCGTTTTGTAAACAAATCCATCCGAACGTTCGTACGAAAAGTCCAAAAAGTCATATTACAGGTCGCAGAAACATGTCAAACGAAGTATAGAATCAATCTTTAGGATGTTTTTATCATAATTCTTCAATAATGTTCCAAATGGAGAAATCCTTTGTCTGTAGAAAAGCAATGGAACGCGAGGTAACTTTCACATGAACGCGTGTCACGAGCCCATGACTCTCTGCCAGACACCTGACTCATTCCCCTCTCATTCGGCCCCACTTCACAGTAGAAGCCTCAAACAAGGTTCTAAAGACTGTTGACATCTAGTGGAAGCATTAGGAAGTGAAAAATGACCCCACAGACACTGAATATTGGAATGGGAATGAGTTGAAAAACTACAGACCTCAGATTTCCCACTTCCTGGTTGGATTTTTCTCAGGTTTTCACCTGCCATATGAGTCCTGTTATACTCACAGACATTATTCAAACAATACTACTAATAACATGCATCTGGTACTGAGTAGCAGGCAGTTTACTCTGGGCACGCTTTTCATCCAAAAGTGAAAATGCTGCCCCCTAGCCCAAACAGGTTAACTACACATGGTTGATGATATTACTAGTTTATCTAGCTTGTCCTGCAATGCATATAATCAATGCTGTGCCTGAAATTGTGTCACTTCTCTTGCGTTCAGTGTAAGCAGAGTCAGGGTATATGCAGCAGTTTGGGCTGCCTGGCTCGTTGCGAACTGTGTGAAGACCATTTCTTCCTAACAAAGACCGTAATTAATTTGCCAGAATTGTACATAATTATGACATAACATTCACGGTTGTGCAATGTAACAGCAATATTTAGACTTAAGGATGCCACCCGTTAGATAAAATATGGAACGGTTCCTTATTTCACTGAAAGAATAAACGTTTTGTTTTCGAAATCATAGTTTCCGGATTTTACCATATTAATGACCTAAGGCTCGTATTTCTGTGTGTTTATTATAATTAAGTCTATGATTTGATAGAGCTGTCTGACTGAGCGGTGGTAGGCAGCAGCAGCTTTTTTTACATGGCACATATTGCACTTTTACTTCCTTCTCCAACACTTTGTTTTTGCATTATTTAAACCAAATTGAACATGTTTCATTATTTATTTGAGGCTAAATTGATTTTATTGATGTATTATATTAAGTTAAAATAAAAATGTTCATTGTTAATTCAGTATTGTAATAGTCATTATTACAAATATATTTATAGAAACCGGCAGATTAATCGGTATCGTCTTTTTTTGGTCCTCCAATAATCGGCCGACCTCTATTCACTACCCTGATGTTACAAGCTCCATGCTGTTCTCCGTGAGTGACTACACTACAGTTAATTGATTGAATCTAGAGCATGTAGGGCCTGTCTAGTATCTTCAGCCTCATGCCAGACCTCTCCCTTCAGTCCTTTGTGCTTCCTCTCTCAACCGTGTCTGTCTCTGCTCCTACACGATAAGGGTTTTTCATATGTTGGCACTAGCTTCCTGTAACCTCCTTCCCGTGTGTGTGTGTGTGTGTGTGTGTGAGAGAGATCGTCACGATAAGGCCTCCCCCTATGATGTGTACATTGTACGTACAGTGTCTCTACAACGTCTCCTCTACACTGTGTTTTCCTGGTCTACAGACCTCTCTGCCCAGTGTACCAGTGTCTCCTCCTGGTCTACAGACCTCTCTGCCCAGTGTACCAGTGTCTCTACAACGTCTCCTCTACACTGTGTTCTCCTGGTCTACAGACCTCTGCCCAGTGTACCAGTGTCTCCTCTTGGTCTACAGACCTCTCTGCCCAGTGTACCAGTGTCTCCTCTTGGTCTACAGACCTCTCTGCCCAGTGTACCAGTGTCTCCTCTTGGTCTACAGACCTCTCTGCCCAGTGTACCAGTGTCTCTACAACGTCTCCTCTTGGTCTATAGACCTCTCTGCCCAGTGTACCAGTGTCTCCTCTAGGTCTACAGACCTCTCTGCCCAGTGTACCAGTGTCTCCTCTTGGTCTACAGACCTCTCTGCCCAGTGTACCAGTGTCTCCTCTAGGTCTACAGACCTCTCTGCCCAGTGTACCAGTGTCTCCTCTAGGTCTACAGACCTCTCTGCCCAGTGTAGCACTGTCTCGTCTAGGTCTACAGACCTCTCTGCCCAGTGTACCAGCAGTATGGTGTAACTTCATCTGAATGACATGTTCATTTGAGTCTGTCAGACCTTGTGTGTGGATTTGCATGTGCATTCTTCCATTGTAGTTGGACTGGAAGCTCCTTCCTGTCAGGGTTTAGGCTGCACCACACAGCTGTGTTGGTTTGGGCTGCTGTAACTGCCACAGCATCGATAGGTCACAGTCTCTCTTCTCCCACAGAGTGGTGGCCCTGGTCTAAACTACTAATGTACTGGAACCGTTATGGTGTGAGGAGACTTCACTCACATCCCTCAGTTCAATATGTATGACTGTGTCTGATGAAAATCGGTTGGATGAGTGAAGGCTATTCTGAGTGTGACTGACTGTTTTACCCATGTCTGGCTAGCTGTCTGTCTTTCTGGCTAGCTGTCTGTCTTTCTCGCTAGCTGTCTGTCTTTCTGGCTGGCCTGATGTCTTTCTGGCTAGCTGTCTGTCTTTCTGGCTGGTTGGATTGATCTCTTTCTGGCTGTCTGTCCAGCTCTCACAGTCAATAGTGTTTGATAATTCTGTCTGTCTTTCGGTAGCTAGAGAAGCCAAGGCACTCGTACTAGACTGTTGACAGTGGTCTACTGTATTCTGGCCAACCCATTGACGGACTCTCAGCAGACTCTATCAATGACCAGCGAATTGCTGTCTTGTTAGTCTATAATACATCTATTATCATCCACATTGACCAAACTAAGGCTGTTTGTCATGTTGCTGTAGACCATGTTGTGTGTGTTGTCTTGAAGAGACCAGTAACTATAGAGGGGATGGCTGACGACGTCATGAAAACGATGTGCGTTGCGTCGAGGGGGCAGCAGTCTGTGTTATGTTATGATCCTGGACGGTCACATAGCAACAGTGACAAGAAGCTGCCATGTTGGGAGTCCTAGGCTGCTCGTTTAGTCTCATTGTGTCTTGTTCTTGACACCATGTCTTGTTTTGAGGGGTTTTGACTGATGTCATGTCAATGCTAATGGGGCTAAAATTCGCTAGCTAGCTAATCAACAACTGGAACGATGCATTTAAGAGACAACAAGTGCTCATTGTGCAAATGTATTTATGTTTTCAATAAACAATTGAAGAGGATATATAGTTTCCATGTTGTGAACAATCCTTTGTTCCTCAGCCAACCCCGCTGGGTCTGTTCCACGGTTGAGCTCACATCGTTTTTGTTGCTCAAGAACCAACCCGCCTTGTCATCTTAATCTATGGCCTTGTCATCTTAATCTATGGCCCTGTCATCTTAATCTATGGCCCTGTCATCTTAATCTATGGCCTTGTCATCTTAATCTATGGCCCTGTCATCTTAATCTATGGCCCTGTCATCTTAATCTATGGCCTTGTCATCTTAATCTATGGCCTTGTCGTCTTAATCTATGGCCCTGTCATCTTAATCTATGGCCTTGTCATCTTAATCTATGGCCTTGTCATCTTAATCTATGGCCTTGTCATCTTAATCTATGGCCTTGTCATCTTAATCTATGGCCCTGTCATCTTAATCTATGGCCTTGTCATCTTAATCTATGGCCTTGTCATCTTAATCTATGGCCTTGTCATCTTAATCTATGGCCCTGTCATCTTAATATATGGCCCTGTCATCTTAATCTATGGCCCTGTCATCTTAATCTATGGCCCTGTCATCTTAATCTATGGAACCTGTCATCTTAATCTATGGCCCTGTCATCTTAATCTATGGCCCTGTCATCTTAATCTATGGCCCTGTCATCTTAATCTATGGCCCTGTCATCTTAATCTATGGCCCTGTCATCTTAATCTATGGCCCTGTCATCTTAATCTATGGCCCTGTCATCTTAATCTATGGCCCTGTTATCTTAATCTATGGCCTTGTCATCTTAATCTATGGCCTTGTCATCTTAATCTATGGCCTTGTCGTCTTAATCTATGGCCCTGTCATCTTAATCTATGGCCCTGTCATCTTAATCTATGGCCTTGTCATCTTAATCTATGGCCTTGTCATCTTAATCTATGGCCTTGTCATCTTAATCTATGGCCCTGTCATCTTAATCTATGTCCCTGTCATCTTAATCTATGGCCCTGTCATCTTTTTCTACATTCACTTTTAAATCAATAACACAGAGACAGATAAAACAATAACACAGAGACAGAAATGTTCTTATCAAAATGTAGCCTCTTCATTTGATCTGAATAAACTGGATTCATTTCAGATGAAGAGTTTTATCCTGTGACTCTAAACACCAGCAGTCACTTTCCTTCTATTTTCATACCTTTATAAAGAGCAGGTAGCATACATACACAACATACCTTTACAAAGAGCATGTAGCATACATACACAACATACCTTTACAAAGAGCATGTAGCATACATACACAACATACCTTTATAAAGAGCAGGTAGCATACATACACAACATACCTTTGCTGTCTTTAGGGGCGGCAGGCAGCCTGGTGGTTAGAGGGGCGGCAGGCAGCCTGGTGGTTAGAGGGGCGGCAGGAAGCCTGGTGGTTAGAGGGGCGGCAGGAAGCCTGGTGGTTAGAGGGGCGGCAGGCAGCCTGGTGGTTAGAGGGGCGGCAGGCAGCCTGGTGGTTAGAGGGGAGGCAGGCAGCCTGGTGGTTAGAGGGGCGGCAGGAAGCCTGGTGGTTAGAGGGGCGGCAGGAAGCCTGGTGGTTAGAGGGGCGGCAGGCAGCCTGGTGGTTAGAGGGGCGGCAGGCAGCCTGGTGGTTAGAGGGGCGGCAGGCAGCCTGGTGGTTAGAGGGGAGGCAGGCAGCCTG
Source organism: Oncorhynchus mykiss (assembly GCF_057628025.1). Lineage (NCBI taxonomy): Eukaryota > Metazoa > Chordata > Actinopteri > Salmoniformes > Salmonidae > Oncorhynchus > Oncorhynchus mykiss. The sequence goes on along the minus strand of NC_143042.1, from coordinate 1,934,221 downwards.
GTGGTTAGAGGGGCGGCAGGCAGCCTGGTGGTTAGAGGGGCGGCAGGCAGCCTGGTGGTTAGAGGGGCGGCAGGCAGCCTGGTGGTTAGAGGGGCGGCAGGCAGCCTGGTGGTTAGAGGGGCGGCAGGCAGCCTGGTGGTTAGAGGGGAGGCAGGCAGCCTGGTGGTTATAGCGTTGGGCCAGTAACCAAAAGGTTGCTAGATCGAGCTGACAAAGTAAAAAATCTGTCGTTCTGCCCCTGAACAAGGCAGTTAACTCACTGTTCCCCAGTAGGCTGTCATTGTAAATAAGAATTTGTTCTTAACTGACTTTCCCAGTTAAATAAAATGAATCAAACTAAGGAGTGGAATGACATTCACATGTTAAGGGAACATGTTGGCTGTATAGAGCACGTTTTTAAAGAGTCTGAATAAGAATACAATTTGGATAAAGCCACAGAAAAATAACAGAAACAAACAGAAGTGTGATATGTCAGGAACTCTGACCAGACACCTTCATACTGTCTATGTTGCAAGATTGATGTAATTCTCTCCATGTCAGCAAGTTCCCTCTATAGACCTAAACCACATATCTTTTTTTTTTTTAGACCTTTATTTAACTAGGCAAGTCACTTAAGAACAAATTATTATTTACAATGATGGCCAAACCCTCCCCTAACTCAGACGACGCCGGGCCAATTGTGCGCCACCCGATCAGGGCCGGTTGTGATACAGCCCGGGATCGAACCAGGGTCTGTAGTGATGCCTCTAATACTGAGATGCAGTGCCTTCGACCACTGCGCCTCTCGGGAGCGTGCATGTTTGTTTGAGGGTGATGGATATGGGCCTGGTTGAGTAATAATACCTAGGAGGAGATGATATGGGCCTGGTTGAGTAATAATACCTAGGAGGAGATGATATGGGTCTGGTTGAGTAATAATACCTAGGAGGAGATGATATGGGTCTGGTTGAGTAATAATACCTAGGAGGAGATGATATGGGTCTGGTTGAGTAATAATACCTAGGAGGAGATGATATGGGTCTGGTTGAGTAATAATACCTAGGAGGAGATGATATGGGTCTGGTTGAGTAATAATACCTAGGAGGAGATGATATGGGTCTGGTTGAGTAATAATACCTAGGAGGAGATGATATGGGTCTGGTTGAGTAATAATACCTAGGAGGAGATGATATGGGTCTGGTTGAGTAATAATACCTAGGAGGAGATGATATGGGTCAGGTTGAGTAATAATACCTAGGAGGAGATGATATGGGTCTGGTTGAGTAATAATACCTAGGAGGAGATGGGTCTGGTTGAGTAATAATACCTAGGAGGAGATGATATGGGCCTGGTTGAGTAATAATACCTAGGAGGAGATGATATGGGTCTGGTTGAGTAATAATACCTAGGAGGAGATGATATGGGTCTGGTTGAGTAATAATACCTAGGAGGAGATGATATGGGTCTGGTTGAGTAATAATACCTAGGAGGGGATGATATGGGTCTGGTTGAGTAATAATACCTAGGAGGAGATGGGTCTGGTTGAGTAATAATACCTAGGAGGAGATGATATGGGTCTGGTTGAGTAATAATACCTAGGAGGGGATGATATGGGTCTGGTTGAGTAATAATACCTAGGAGGAGATGGGTCTGGTTGAGTAATAATACCTAGGAGGAGATGATATGGCTCTGGTTGAGTAATAATACCTAGGAGGAGATGATATGGGTCTGGTTGAGTAATAATACCTAGGAGGAGATGATATGGGCCTGGTTGAGTAATAATACCTAGGAGGAGATGGGTCTGGTTGAGTAATAATACCTAGGAGGAGATGATATGGGTCTGGTTGAGTAATAATACCTAGGAGGAGATGATATGGGTCTGGTTGAGTAATAATACCTAGGAGGAGATGATATGGGTCTGGTTGAGTAATAATACCTAGGAGGAGATGATATGGGTCTGGTTGAGTAATAATACCTAGGAGGAGATGATATGGGTCTGGTTGAGTAATAATACCTAGGAGGAGATGATATGGGTCTGGTTGAGTAATAATACCTAGGAGGAGATGATATGGGTCTGGTTGAGTAATAATACCTAGGAGGAGATGATATGGGTCTGGTTGAGTAATAATACCTAGGAGGAGATGATATGGGTCTGGTTGAGTAATAATACCTAGGAGGAGATGATATGGGTCTGGTTGAGTAATAATACCTAGGAGGAGATGATATGGGCCTGGTTGAGTAATAATACCTAGGAGGAGATGATATGGGTCTGGTTGAGTAATAATACCTAGGAGGAGATGATATGGGTCTGGTTGAGTAATAATACCTAGGAGGAGATGATATGGGTCTGGTTGAGTAATAATACCTAGGAGGAGATGATATGGGTCTGGTTGAGTAATAATACCTAGGAGGAGATGATATGGGTCTGGTTGAGTAATAATACCTAGGAGGAGATGATATGGGTCTGGTTGAGTAATAATACCTAGGAGGAGATGGGTCTGGTTGAGTAATAATACCTAGGAGGAGATGATATGGGTCTGAAAGATTACATTGTACATTTTTTCCCCTTTTGTTTTGCATCCCAGAATGCCTCCAAACCCATTTACAAAGAAAGGCAGAGTCATTGTGTTACATATCAGAAAACCAAACAAAAGTATACAACCATGTTAATTCAATACAAGTCCAAATGTAACAGCCTAACTATTTCAGGTGGTGGGGTGTTCCTATAGGCCTATAGCAGTAACCTCAAGGGCTGGGGGTGGGGCCAGGAGCACTAATCTGGAGGAAGTGTTTGGAGCTGTTCAAATAGGATATCATCGGGTCCCGGGTGGAATAAAATGAGTTGGTAGACCCTCGAATGGAATACTTAATTTTCTCACATTTGAGGAAGAGCTTCAGATCTTTGAGCCAAAGAGAGGCTAAGGGAGGATTGATAGATTTCCAATCCCAAAAAATCCTTCTGCGGGCCAACAGGGAGGCAAAGCAATGGCATCCAGCTGTCTATTGGTGAAAGAAGGTTTGTTGTTTGGTACTCCAGAAACAGCCATTTCTGCACTAGGCGGTAACTTCATATCAAATGCTTCAGAAAGGGGTTTTAAATACAGTGGACCAATAATCTGCCGGACAGGACCAGAACATGTGGGTCAGGTCTGCCAGGGGGCCTTTACACCTGTCACATGTACCATTTAATATTACACCTGTCACATGTACCATTTAATATTTGGGTAGCATTTGTATAATTTAGCCTTACTGAAATGGATACGATGAAGTACCTGAAACGGTATAATCCTGAGCCGGGCACAAGAGGAGCATCCATTTACCATAAGTAAAGGCCCCATTCCAGACTTCAACAGTGATCTCTCCACCACGTTCCCTTTCCCACTCAGATCAGATTTTATTAAGTAACGGGTTATCTAGGGACATGATTATCTACAAACTACGGGATATGAGTCCCTTGAGTTGACAAGGTGTTTTGAAAAGGGCATCCGGACCTGATCCGGGTGATAGAATTGGAAAGGTTGGGCTTTGAGTGCGAATAAACCGGCGAATTTGGAAATTCCTAATATGAACTTGAATGGGGTAGATTAAATGTGATTGCGATGTCTTCGAAATTGGCAAAGGTGCCATCTATATAAAGGTCACTAGACTTCGTAAGGCCATTCCTCTGCCACAGCCTGAAATCTGAATCCAGTTTGGCTGGAGGTGAGAGGGGATTATTACATTTAGGACCTTGAATAGAGAAATAACACAATTTAAAATGTTCATGGAATTGAGTCCAAATTTTCAAAGTATTGACAACAATTGGTTTGGATGTGTAGCGCAAAGCTGAAAGAGGGAGATTAGATGTGTAGCGCAAAGCTGAAAGAGGGAGATTGGATGTGTAGCGCGACGCTGAAAGAGGGAGATTGGATGTGTAGCGCGAAGCTGAAAGAGGGAGATTGGATGTGTAGCGCGACGCTGAAAGAGGGAGATTGGATGTGTAGCACGACGCTGAAAGAGGGAGATTGGATGTGTAGCACGACGCTGAAAGAGGGAGATTGGATGTGTAGCGCGAAGCTGAAAGAGGGAGATTGGATGTGTAGCGCAACGCTGAAAGAGGGAGATTGGATGTGTAGCGCGAAGCTGAAAGAGGGAGATTGGATGTGTAGCGCGACGCTGAAAGAGGGAGATTGGATGTGTAGCGCGAAGCTGAAAGAGGGAGATTGGATGTGTAGCGCGACGCTGAAAGAGGGAGATTGGATGTGTAGCGCGAAGCTGAAAGAGGGAGATTGGATGTGTAGCGCGACGCTGAAAGAGGGAGATTGGATGTGTAGCGCGAAGCTGAAAGAGGGAGATTGGATGTGTAGCGCGACGCTGAAAGAGGGAGATTGGATGTGTAGCGCGAAGCTGAAAGAGGGAGATTGGATGTGTAGCGCAACGCTGAAAGAGGGAGATTGGATGTGTAGCGCAACGCTGAAAGAGGGAGATTGGATGTGTAGCGCAACGCTGAAAGAGGGAGATTGGATGTGTAGCGCGACGCTGAAAGAGGGAGATTGGATGTGTAGCGCGAAGCTGAAAGAGGGAGATTGGATGTGTAGCGCAACGCTGAAAGAGGGAGATTGGATGTGTAGCGCGAAGCTGAAAGAGGGAGATTGGATGTGTAGCGCGAAGCTGAAAGAGGGAGATTGGATGTGTAGCGCGAAGCTGAAAGAGGGAGATTGGATGTGTAGCGCGAAGCTGAAAGAGGGAGATTGGATGTGTAGCGCGAAGCTGAAAGAGGGAGATTGGATGTGTAGCGCAACGCTGAAAGAGGGAGATTGGATGTGTAGCGCGAAGCTGAAAGAGGGAGATTGGATGTGTAGCGCAACGCTGAAAGAGGGAGATTGGATGTGTAGCGCGAAGCTGAAAGAGGGAGATTGGATGTGTAGCGCGAAGCTGAAAGAGGGAGATTGGATGTGTAGCGCGAAGCTGAAAGAGGGAGATTGGATGTGTAGCGCAACGCTGAAAGAGGGAGATTGGCAGTGGGCTGACAAAGAGGAGGAGAAACAGGAGTTGGCTTCTGTTTGACACCAGTCAGTTTCTGAGGTGTGAACCAGTAAATCATCTTTTGTATATTTGCTGCCCAGTAATAATGCAGAAAGTTAGGAAGGGCTAGTCCTCCGTGTGTTCTATCTCTCTGGAGGAATGCTTTACGTATTCTTGGATTCACACCTTCCCCATAGAAAAAAAGATATCAGCTTATCCACTGAAGTGAAAAAAGACTTTGGTTAAAAAAAACAAAAAAAAGAGGAAGACATTGGAACAAGGAGAGAAATCTGGGCAATACATTCATCTTGATACAATTCACTTTACCAGCTGAAGTAAAATGGAGGATACTCCATCTCTGAAAGTGCAGTTTAAGTTTGTTAATCAGGCGAGTAAAGTTCTCATCATGTAGGGAGGACAAGGTAACGGGTGATATTGATCCCTAAATATTTAAAAGCAGACGTGCATGACGTTAAGCAGACGTGCATGACGTTAAGCAGCCGCGCATGACGTTAAGCAGACGCGCATGACGTTAAGCAGACGCGCATGACGTTAAGCAGACGCGCATGACGTTAAGCAGACGCGCATGACGTTAAGCAGATGTTGAATATTAGAAAAGGAGTGACGGCCCTTAATAAACCCTGTCTGGTCCGTCGATATGATGTCTGTTATAGTGGATTCTTTTCGAGAGGCAAGTCATTTCACTAATATTTCTACATCTGCATTTAAAAGTGAGATCGGTCTGTATGAGCCACACTCAGATGCATCTTAGCCGGGTTTTAACAAAAGTGTGATCGACGCCTGTGTCAGGGTTTGGGGTAAAACACCCTGGTCCAGGGCATTTTCAAACATTTCAAGCAGGAGGGGGTCCAATTTGGCAGAAAAGTTCTTGTAGAGTTGGATTGGGTAGCCATCTGGGCTTACTCGAAGGTACCTATACAAATTTGTTTGGGATATAATGAATTCCTTGAAATTATATTTTTTGCCTTGGAATAGTTGAGACTACAAGGCCTTCTCTCTTCCCATTCCCTAAATCCCTAGTAGCAGGAAGACAGGCTGGGTTGTGGAATACAGGCCCGTGTCTAGACATGTTATTACTCAGTTTATATTGGTGTTGAACCTCCCTCCATGTCTTCAATGTCAGAGTAATAATTGAGTTTAGTTGAATCCTGTGAATAGAAATATAATCTACTATAAAGAAAGGACAATGTAAAGGGATATATCACCAATATTGACTCTCAGTTTCAAGCCACTGACAAACCCTTTGGTTGTTGAATCCGTGATGCTATGTGATTAAACTGCGCTGCTCATTAATATGATTTAAGGTTAGGGAGGCCAAGCCAACCCAATTCTTTCAACAGCTGTAGTTTTTTTTATAGCCTTCTTATTTTTCCATAAGTGTACCTGTTGCTGCATTTAGGCCGGGTAAAGGGTGTAGCGGGAATTCTAACAGGAAGCATTGAAAACCAATAAAGCGGTCTTGGTAAGATATTAATTTTCACAGAAGCGACCCGACCTGCTAGAGATATAGGGAGAGGCAGCCAGCGGTCTGGATCGTCAGTGATTTTACTAATCACACGGGGGGGGGGGGGTAGATCAAAGCATGTTGTTTCCCGTAGTCTGACATCATTTTAACATCTTGTTTTATTCTTTTGGAACTAAGACACAAGAAGAAACTGATCTTTGTTTTCAAATCAGACCAAAGTGGATGTCAACCAAACTCAATTCACCGGTCTGAACTGGGACAGCATGTGACTGGTGAATGAGAATAAGGAGTTCTTTGTTGATAACAGCGACTGACTGACTCCTTAAAGAGGGATCTTTGGGATGATGGGAATTTTCTACACATGCCAAGGGCTTTCAATTGTAGGCCACTCACATGATTTAGGCGTGTGTGTGTCTCTCTGTGTGTGTGTGTGTGTGTGTGTGTGCATCCCAATACTCCTTCCTTGTTAGTTTTCCATAACTCTTCAATTATATCTCCCATTTCTTTTAGTTGTTTTCATAATCCATTGGCTAATCCTTTTGTCCATTTTCATAGTCCTAAAACAATATTAAACTAACACAACATTTCCTGTGTGTGTGTGCATCACAATATTCCTTCCTCGTTAGTTTTCCATATCTCTTCAATTAAATCTTCTCTATTCACATTTGTGAGGAAGTCCTGTACCATCTCCCTATTGAGCTCCCGTCCCTACCATGACAACAACCACAAGTTGTTAGCCTGCTACACTGTCTCCAAGGTCACCTTCTCCAAGGTCACTTTACTACACTGTCTCCAAGGTCACCTTACTACACTGTCTCCAAGGTCACCTTACTACACTGTCTCCTAGGTCACCTTACTACACTGTCTCCAAGGTCACCTTACTACACTGTCTCCAAGGTCACCTTACTACACTGTCTCCAAGGTCACCTTACTACACTGTCTCCTAGGTCATTTTACTACACTGTCTCCAGGGTCACTGTCTCCAAGGTCACCTTACTACACTGTCTCCAAACACTGTCTCCTAGGTCACTTTACTACACTGTCTCCTAGGTCACTTTACTACACTGTCTCCAAGGTCACCTTACTACACTGTCTCCTAGGTCACTTTACTACACTGTCTCCTAGGTCACTTTACTACACTGTCTCCTAGGTCACTTTACTACACTGTCTCCTAGGTCACCTTACTACACTGTCTCCTAAGTCACTTTACTACACTGTCTCCTAGGTCACCTTACTACACTGTCTCCTAGGTCACCTTACTACACTGTCTCCTAGGTCACTTTACTACACTGTCTCCTAGGTCACTTTACTACACTGTCTCCTAGGTCACTTTACTACACTGTCTCCTAGGTCACTTTACTACACTGTCTCCTAGGTCACTTTACTACACTGTCTCCTAGGTCACTTTACTACACTGTCTCCAAGGTCACCTTACTACACTGTCTCCAAGGTCACTTTACTACACTGTCTCCAGGGTCACTGTCTCCAAGGTCACCTTACTACACTGTCTCCAAGGTCACCTTACTACACTGTCTCCAGGGTCACTGTCTCCAAGGTCACCTTACTACACTGTCTCCAGGGTCACTGTCTCCAGGGTCACCTTACTACACTGTCTCCAGGGTCACTGTCTCCAAGGTCACTTTGGATCAGCGTGTTATTTTCACCATGTGGTCTACGATGGCAACCAGAGAGCCATTTAAAGCAGCATAGCCTAGTTCCAGACAGACACCAGGAATAGTCCTGGCCTATCTCCGAATTAGCACCTTATTCCCTATACAGTGCACTACTTTGACCAGAGCGCTGTACAGGCCTATGGTAGGCTCTGCTCCAGGAAACAGCCACTTGAATAACCTGCAGCTCAGAGTTGCACTGGGTTAGAGAACTATTGAGACTTCTTCCATTTAATCCACAGAGATCTTCATTACTCAGATGTAAAGGAAGGTTCATGCACGGTGCTGTGGCTGAGGTTAATGTACGGTGCTGAGGTTAATGCACGGTGCTGTGGCTGAGGTTAATGCACGGTGCTGTGGCTGAGGTTCATGTACAGTGCTGAGGTTAATGTACGGTGCTGAGGTTAATGCACGGTGCTGAGGTTAATGAACAGTGCTGAGGCTGAGGTTAATGCACGGTGCTGAGGCTGAGGTTAATGCACGGTGCTGAGGCTGAGGTTAATGCACGGTGCTGAGGTTAATGCACAGTGCTGAGGTTAATGCACGGTGCTGAGGTTAATGCACGGTGCTGAGGTTAATGCACGGTGCTGAGGTTAATGCACGGTGCTGTGGCTGAGGTTAATGCACGGTGCTGAGGCTGAGGTTAATGCACGGTGCTGAGGCTGAGGTTAATGCACGGTGCTGAGGCTGAGGTTAATGCACGGTGCTGTGGCTGAGGTTAATGCACGGTGCTGTGGCTGAGGTTAATGCACGGTGCTGTGGCTGAGGTTCATGTACGGTGCTGTGGCTGAGGTTCATGCACGGTGCTGTGGCTGAGGTTAATGCACGGTGCTGTGGCTGAGGTTAATGCACGGTGCTGAGGCTGAGGTTAATGCACGGTGCTGAGGCTGAGGTTAATGCACGGTGCTGAGGCTGAGGTTCATGCACGGTGCTGAGGCTGAGGTTAATGCACGGTGCTGTGGCTGAGGTTAATGCACGGTGCTGTGGCTGAGGTTAATGCACGGTGCTGTGGCTGAGGTTAATGCACGGTGCTGTGGCTGAGGTTAATGCACGGTGCTGTGGCTGAGGTTCATGCACGGTGCTGTGGCTGAGGTTCATGCACGGTGCTGTGGCTGAGGTTAATGTACGGTGCTGTGGCTGAGGTTAATGCACGGTGCGGAGGTTAATGTACGGTGCTGTGGCTGAGGTTAATGCACGGTGCTGTGGCTGAGGTTAATGCACGGTGCTGTGGCTGAGGTTAATGCACGGTGCTGTGGCTGAGGTTAATGCACGGTGCTGTGGCTGAGGTTCATGCACGGTGCTGTGGCTGAGGTTAATGCACGGTGCTGTGGCTGAGGTTAATGCACGGTGCTGAGGTTAATGCACGGTGCTGTGGCTGAGGTTAATGCACGGTGCTGTGGCTGAGGTTAATGCACGGTGCTGAGGCTGAGGTTAATGCACGGTGCTGTGGCTGAGGTTAATGCACGGTGCTGAGGCTGAGGTTAATGCACGGTGCTGTGGCTGAGGTTAATGCACGGTGCTGAGGCTGAGGTTAATGCACGGTGCTGTGGCTGAGGTTAATGCACGGTGCTGAGGCTGAGGTTCATGCACGGTGCTGAGGCTGAGGTTAATGCACGGTGCTGTGGCTGAGGTTAATGCACGGTGCTGTGGCTGAGGTTAATGCACGGTGCTGTGGCTGAGGTTAATGCACGGTGCTGTGGCTGAGGTTCATGCACGGTGCTGTGGCTGAGGTTCATGCACGGTGCTGTGGCTGAGGTTCATGCACGGTGCTGTGGCTGAGGTTAATGCACGGTGCTGTGGCTGAGGTTAATGCACGGTGCTGTGGCTGAGGTTAATGTACGGTGCTGTGGCTGAGGTTAATGCACGGTGCGGAGGTTAATGTACGGTGCTGTGGCTGAGGTTAATGCACGGTGCTGTGGCTGAGGTTAATGCACGGTGCTGTGGCTGAGGTTAATGTACGGTGCGGAGGTTAATGCACGGTGCTGTGGCTGAGGTTAATGCACGGTGCTGTGGCTGAGGTTAATGCACGGTGCTGTGGCTGAGGTTAATGCACGGTGCTGTGGCTGAGGTTAATGCACGGTGCTGTGGCTGAGGTTCATGCACGGTGCTGTGGCTGAGGTTCATGCACGGTGCTGTGGCTGAGGTTCATGCACGGTGCTGTGGCTGAGGTTAATGCACGGTGCTGTGGCTGAGGTTCATGCACGGTGCTGTGGCTGAGGTTCATGCACGGTGCTGTGGCTGAGGTTCATGCACGGTGCTGTGGCTGAGGTTCATGCACGGTGCTGAGGTTAATGCACGATGCTGAGGTTAATGCACGGTGCTGTGGCTGAGGTTAATGCACGGTGCTGTGGCTGAGGTTCATGCACGGTGCTGAGGTTAATGCACGGTGCTGTGGCTGAGGTTAATGTACGGTGCTGAGGTTAATGCACGGTGCTGAGGCTGAGGTTAATGCACGGTGCTGTGGCTGAGGTTCATGCACGGTGCTGAGGTTAATGCACGGTGCTGTGGCTGAGGTTAATGCACGGTGCTGTGGCTGAGGTTAATGCACGGTGCTTAGGTTAATGCACGGTGCTGTGGCTGAGGTTAATGCACGGTGCTGTGGGTGAGGTTAATGCACGGTGCTGTGGCTGAGGTTAATGCACGGTGCTGAGGTTAATGCACAGTGCTGTGGCTGAGGTTAATGCACGGTGCTGAGGTTAATGCACGGTGCTGTGGCTGAGGTTAATGCATGGTGCTGAGGTTAATGCACGGTGCTGTGGCTGAGGTTAATGCACGGTGCTGATGTTAATGCACAGTGCTGAGGTTAATGCACGGTGCTGAGGTTAATGCACGGTGCTGAGGTTAATACACGGTGCTGTGGCTGAGGTTAATACACAAAGACCCAATTGACACTCTGCATGCAGGGTTCTGCAAAAATATACTTAGTGTACAACGCAAAACCCCAAACGATGCAGAGAGAAATTAGGACGATACCCGCTAGTTATCAACATCCAGAAAAGAGACGTTAAATTCTACAACCACCTAAAAGGAAGCGATTCCCAAACCTTCCATAACAAAGCCATCACCTACAGAGAGATGAACCTGGAGAAGAGTCCCCTAAGCATGCTGGTCCTGGGGCTCTGTTCACAAACAGACCCCACAGAGCCCCAGGACAGCGACACAATTAGACCCAACCAAATCATGAGAAAACAAAGATAATTACTTGACACATTGGGAAAAAAAATACAAAAAAACAGAGCAAAGAATAGAATGCTATTTGGCCCTAAACAGAGAGAACACAGCGGCAGAATACCTGACCACTGTGACTGACTCAAACTTAAGGAAAGCTTTGACTATGTACAGACTCAGTGAGCATAGCCTTGCTATTGAGAAAGGCCACCATAGGCAGACATGGCTCTCAAGAGAAGACCGGCTATGTGCACACTGCCCACAAAATGAGGTGGAAACTGAGCTGCACTTCCTAACCTCCTGCCAAATTTACGACCACATTAGAGACACATATTTCCCTCAGATTACACAGATCCACAAAGAATTTGAAAACAAATCGAGCATTGATAAACTCCCGTATCTGTTAGGCGAAATACTGCAGTGTGCAAAAAAGATTTGTGGCCTGCGAAAAGGGAAACCAGTGAAGAACAAACACCATTGTAAATACAACCTATATTTATTTGTCTGTTAATTTATTTTCCCTTTTGTACTTTAACTATTTGCACATTGTTACAACACTGTACATAATATAACATTTGAAATGTCTATATTCGTTTAACTTTGGTGAGTGTAATGTTCACTAATGGTTTTCACTTGTTTATTTCACTTTTTGTTTATTATCTACTTCACTTGCTTTGGCAATGCAAACATATGTTTCCCATGTCAATAACACCCTTTGAATTGAATTGACAAGTAGAGAGAAATTAGATTGAGAGACTGACAGAGAGAGACAGGCCATGTTCCCAACCAGAGGAGAGATAGATACAGGAAGTGACACCACAACTAGCTGGTCTTTTATTTAGCCTGCGATATAACCATGTGTGCAGGGGAGTGTGGTGTGTATTCGTGCAGAGAGGAAACGAGCAGTAACCACACACTGCTGACTATGCTGGGCACTGCAAGGCTCTACTTCCAGACTTCTCATAGCAGCTCATCACATTCTTCAGTCAGTCTGTTGGTCTGCAGTCTACTTCAGCTTTCGTCAATACATTTCTGTTTGGTGTGCTCTCTACTCAAAACATTACCCTAGTAATAAACCCTCTCTGCTGGGCTATGCTACAGAGATAGGGAAACATCCTAGATGACAAGGGAAACATCCTAGATGACTAGGGAAACATCCTAGATGACTAGGGAAACATCCTAGATGACATGGGAAACATCCTAGATGACTAGGGAAACATCCTGGATGAATAGGGAAACATCCTAGATGACATGGGAAACATCCTAGATAACATGGGAAACATCCTAGATGACATGGGAAACATCCTAGATGACTAGGGAAACATCCTAGATGACTAGGGAAACATCCTAGATGACTAGGGAAACATCCTAGATGACTAGGGAAACATCCTGGATGAATAGGGAAACATCCTGGATGAATGGGGAAACATCCTAGATGACTAGGGAAACATCCTAGATGACTAGGGAAACACCCTAGATGACTAGGGAAACACCCTAGATGACATGGGAAACATCCTAGATGACTAGGGAAACATCCTAGATGACTAGGGAAACATCCCAGGCCCAGATGAGGAACTGCCATGAGTTACATCTAATAGCTTGTTTTTGCAGATTTTCAGATTGCTAAAACCCATATTATTGGTGTCACTTGTAGTGTTGTCTGTCCTCGGGTCATTGTAAAAAGCCCTTACACCCTGCCCTGTAACCAGTGTTGGTAACCTGTGTAAACAGTGTGGTTAAGTGCTTGTGGTGGCATGTAGTGCTATGTAAAGTAGCTGGGAGAAATAGCTTTAAGCCTGGGGAGGAGAGAGGAGAAGAAGACAAGCCTGGCCACAGAGGGAAAGAGGGGACTTTCGGAGTAGCCTTAACCTAATTCTCCTAACCTGTTACGTTCATTCTTCTAACCCGTCTGCGTAATTCTCTGAACTTGCTACAAAAAACTGTACTTTTGGTGGTAGCTGTGTGGAAGTGGCGTGTTTTTAGGCTGTCCCAGGGAAAGAGATGGGTTAAGGTACAAAGAGAGGGAGGGAAGGTGAGTAGTACGATTGAATCTTAGTCCTGTATTGACTCTTTGCCTGTTTGATGGTTCGTCGGAGGGCATCGCCATTTCTTATAAGCGTCCGGGTTAGTGTCCCGCTCCTTGAAAGCAGCAACTCTACCCTTTAGCTCAGTGCGGATGTTGCCTGTAATCCATGGCTTCTGGTTGGGGTATGTACGTACGGTCACTGTGGGGACGACGCCATCAATGCACTTATTGATGAAGCCGGTGACTTGGTACACCCCTCAATGCCATCGGATGAATCCAGGAACATATTCCAGTCTGTCCTAGCTAAACAGTCCTGTAGCTTTGCATCTGCGTCATCTGACCACTTCCGTATTGAGTGAGTCACTGGTACTTCCTGCTTTAGTTTTTGCTCGTAAGCAGGAATCTGGAGGATAGAATTATGGTCAGATTCTCCAAATGGAGGACGAGGGAGAGTGTTGTACATGTCTCTGTGTGTGGTGTGAAGGTGGTCTAGAGGGTTTTTCCCCCTGCTTGCACATTTAACATGCTGATAGAAATGAGTCAAAATGGATTTAAGTTTTACCTAAGTTTAAGTTGTTGGTTTGAAAACATCCTCTAACAGTGTCTGGACCGTACTACATGGTGATGCAATACTGAGATTTTATTGGGATTCCATGTTCCAAACATATTGCTCGCTATACAGTGCATTCGAAAAGTATTCAGACCCCTTGACTTTTTCCACATTTTGTTACGTTACAGCTCTATTCTGAAATGGATTATTATTAGTTTTAAATATCATCAATCGACATACAATATAATAACAAAGAAAAAACAGGTTTTGAGAAAATGTTCCAATTTAATAAAAATACAAAAACAGAAATACCTACACGTTTTCCTCCATCATTGTTAAATGGAAGAAGTTTGGAACCACCAAAACTCTTCCTAGAGCTGGCCGCCCGTCCAAACTGAGCAATCGGGGGAGAAGGGCCTTGGTCAGGGAGATGACCAAGAACCCAATGGTCACTTTGACAGGGCTCCAGTGTTCCTCTGTGGAGATGGGAGAACCTTCCAGAAGGACAACCATCTCTGCAGCACTCCACCAATCAGGTATTTATGGTAGAGTGGCCAGACAGAAGCCACTCCTCAGTGAAAGGCACATGACAGCCTGCCTGGAGTTTGCAAAAAGGAACCTAAAAGATTCTCAGGTCTGATGAAACCAAGACTCTCAGGTCTGATGAAACCAAGATTCTCAGGTCTGATGAAACCAAGACTCTCAGGTCTGAAGAAACCAAGATTCTCAGGTCTGATGAAACCAAGACTCTCAGGTCTGATGAAACCAAGACTCTCAGGTCTGATGAAACCAAGACTCTCAGGTCTGATGAAACCAAGACTGAACTCTTTCACCTGAATGCCAGGCGTCATGTCTGCAGGAAACCTGGCACCATCCCTACGGTGAAGCATGGTGGTGGCAGCATCATGCTGTAGGGATGTTTTTCAGTGGCAGGGACTGGGAGACTAGTCAGGATCGAGGGAAAGATGAACGGAACAAAGAACATGGAAATGTGTTTACTCACTATTTTATAAAAAGAAGATAGAGAACAAGCGATGAAGGAAAAATCTTGGAGTTTTGGTGCAGGGACAGGCAACTAGCGCAAAAATAATATAATGCGATATTGTCAAAACGATAAGATATATCGTCAAAAATAAAACCCTATACGTAACCATTTCTGTTTCCCCCCAATAACGTGTGTGTGTGTGTGTGTGTGTGTGTGTGTGTGTGTGTGTGTGTGTGTGTGTGTGTGTTCAGGGTTATTTCTGCAGTATTGATGAAGAGGGACATTGGGGACAGCAGAGACACTGAATAAGTGAACGAATAGTATCTCTCCTCTCGTCTCTCGCTCTCTTTATCTACCTCATCTCATCATGACTAACAATGTCAGTCAGTGGGACACCTGAGAGATCTACCAGCCCTCCACCACCTCCACCCCAGCCCCTCTCTACCTCCACCCCAGCCCCTCTCTACCTCCACCCCAGCCCCTCCACCACCTCCACCCCAGCCCCTCCTCTACCTCCACCACCTCCACCCCAGGTCTAGGCTGTCTTTATGTCACTTAGAGAGTGTCCTGTTGGTCTTTCATCATGGGTGTCAGCAGGTCTAGGCTGTCTTTATGTCACTTAGAGAGTGTCCTGTTGGTCTTCCATCATGGGCGTCAGCAGGTCTAGGCTGTCTTTATGTCACTTAGAGAGTGTCCTGTTGGTCTTCCATCATGGGCGTCAGCAGGTCTAGGCTGTCTTTATGTCACTTAGAGAGTGCAACTTGAGTTTGGGGTCTTGTGGTGTAACTGGAGCTAGCAAGGGAATCAGCCTGATGGAAAATATGCCCACACACACACCCAGGATACCCCACCAGCAAAACCTCAGGCACCTCTCATCGTTGGGGGGGTTGATCAGATGTCCCCTCCCCCTTTTTTCTCCCTCTCCCTCCTCCTCAAACACATTCACCTGGTTGCAGTCCAGAGATGCAGTCCTTCCATGTCATTAAAATGCACCGGGCCAGGTAGCTGTGTTGGGTTACACTCACTTTAACGAGCTACACGACCACTACAAAATGGAGGAACACTTTCTGACTGGTAATGCACCCCTCCTTATTTGAACAAGACACCCAGACCTGGAATACAACCCCCCCCCCCCCCCCCCCCCCCCAGATAAACCTGCTAGGCAATACAGCAGCACTAGTCTGACAATGAAGTGATGTGAGTTGTTTATGGCTGTGTGTAGCATAGTAGCTAGTGTTGTATTATGTGATAGGCTGGATCCATTCTCTGTCTGTGTGCTGCTCTCTGTTCAGTATTTCAGAATTGTTGTCATAACCGCTGTTTTATGTAATTCATTACACAGAATTATGTAACTCTGTAACCTCCCACCTCCTGATTTTTAATCGGACTGACTTCCGACACTATCGCTCTCATCTCTCTCTATCTCTCTCTTTCTCTCTCTCTCTCGCTCTTTCTCTCGCTCTCATCTCTCTCTCGCTCTCTCTCGCTTTTTCTCTTGCTCTCATCTCTCTCTCGCTCTCTCTCTCTTTCTCTCTTTCTCTTTCTCTCTCTCTCGCTCTCATCTCTCTCTCTTTCTCTCTCTCACTCTCATCTCTCTCTCTTTCTCTCGCTCTCGCTCTCATCTCTCTCTCTCTCTTGCTCGCTCTCTCTCTTTCTCTCTCTCAAATCACAAAGTCACAAATCTTGCTGCTGTGATGCACACTGTGGTATTTCACCCAGTAGATATGGGAGTTTATCAAAATTGGATTTGTTTTGTAATTCTTTGTGGGTCTGTGTAATCTGAGGGAAATATGTGTCTCTAATATGGTCATACATTTGGCAGGAGGTTAGGAAGTGCAGCTCAGTTTCCACCT